>NC_066585.1:139539062-139842633 GCF_024323335.1 Lathyrus oleraceus | reverse complement strand
GTGTCGGAGGAATATGAATCTTATCCGCATAAATTTGACACTTGTGACATTTCTTCACATAATTGCAACAGTCAGACTCCATTGTCAGCCAATAGTAGCCTGCTCTCAACATTTTCTTAGCCATGGCATGTCCATTGGAATGAGTACCAAATGAACCCTCATGGACCTCAGTCATCAACAGGTTTGCTTCGTGTCTATCCACGCATCTGAGCAAAACCATATCAAAATTTCTCTTGTACAGCACTTCACCACTGAGGTAGAAACTGCCTGACAACCTTCTCAAAGTTTTCCTATCTTTCACAGATGCCCCAAACGGGTAGACCTGGTTCTGGAGGAAATTCTTGATATCAAAATACCAAGGCTTGTCATCTTTCACTTCTTCGATTGCAAATATGTGAGCGGGTCTATCCAAGCGCATCACAGTAATATTGGGAACATCATTCCACCATCTGACAACAATCATGGAAGCAAGTGTAGCAAGGGCATCTGCCATCCGATTATCCTCTCGAGGAATATGATAAAATTCAACTTCTGTGAAGAAAGTTGAAATTCGTCTTGCGTAATCTCTGTATGGGATGAGACTTGGTTGATTCGTCTCCCATTCACCCTTGATCTGATTGACCACCAAAGCTGAATCACCATAGACATCAAGATACTTGATTCTCAAATCAATGCATTCTTCAAGTCCCATAATACAGGCTTCATACTCCGCCATATTGTTCGTGCATTTGAAAGTTAGCCTTGCTGTAAACGGAATGTGCGATCCCTGGGGATTAATGATTACTGCCCCAATTCCATTTCCATACTGATTAACAGCGCCATCAAACACCATCGTCCATCTGGAACCAGGTTCTGGACCTTCATCAAGCGTAGGCTCATCGCAATCTTTCATCTTCAAATACAGAATTTCCTCGTCAGGGAAGTCATACTGAACAGACTGATGATCTTCAATTGGCTGGTGCGCTAGATGGTCAGCCAAGATACTACCTTTGATAGCTTTCTGAGCTCGATACTCAATATCATACTCAGACAACAGCATCTGCCAACGGGCAATCCTCCCAGTTAAAGCAGGCTTCTCAAAGATATACTTAATTGGATCCATTCTGGATATCAACCAAGTTGTATGATTTATCATGTACTGGCGCAAACGCTTAGCTGCCCAAGCTAAAGCACAGCATGTCTTCTCAAGCATAGAGTACCGAGACTCACAATCAGTAAACTTCTTACTGAGGTAGTAGATAGCAAACTCCTTCTTCCCTGATTCATCTTGTTGACCGAGTACACAACCCATCGAGTCTTCAAGAACTGTCAAGTACATAATCAGAGGTCTTCCTTCCACAGGCGGAGACAAAATCGGAGGTTCGGACAGATAATCTTTGATACTGTCGAAAGCTTTCTGGCAATCCTCGGTCCAATCATGAGACTGATCTTTCCGGAGGAGCTTGAATATCGGCGCACATGTGGCAGTCATGTGGGATATAAATCTGGAAATGTAGTTCAAGCGGCCAAGAAAACCTCGGACTTGCTTCTCAGTTTTGGGTGCGGGCATCTCTTGTATTGCTTTGACCTTTGCAGGATCAACCTCAATACCTCTTTCACTTACCACAAAACCCAACAACTTGCCGGAACGGACTCCAAAAGTACATTTGTTCGGATTCAGACGAAGCTGGAATTTCCTCAAACGCTGAAAAAGCTTCAACAAATGCTCAATATGCTCAACTTCCGTTCGGGACTTAGCAATCATATCATCAACATAGACTTCTATCTCCTTGTGCATCATATCATGAAACAAGGTAGTCATAGCTCGTTGATACGTGGCTCCGGCGTTCTTCAAACCGAAGGGCATCACTCGATAACAGAATGTTCCCCAAGGTGTGATGAATGTTGTCTTCTCCATATCCTCTGGTGCCATCTTGATTTGATTATATCCGGAAAATCCGTCCATAAAGGAAAAGACTTTGAATTTAGCTGTATTGTCTACCAACATGTCAATGTGTGGTAGAGGAAAATCATCTTTTGGGCTAGCTTTATTCAAATCTCTGTAGTCAACGCACATACGGACTTTTCCGTCCTTCTTAGGAACAGGCACAATGTTGGCCACCCATTGAGGATATGTCGAAGTCACCAGAAACCCCGCATCAATTTGCTTCTGAACTTCCTCTTTGATCTTCACTGCCATATCTGGATGAGTTCTTCTGAGCTTCTGCTTCACAGGCACGCACTCAGGCTTCAAAGGCAGGAAATGTTGCACAATATCTGTATCTAAACCCGGCATGTCTTCATAGGACCAAGCAAAGATATCGGAATATTCTCGTAGCAAGCTGATCAAATCTTCTTTAACAGACTCTTCAAGAAGTGCCCCAATCTTCACCAGACGAACACAATCCTCAGACCCCAAGTTGACTGTTTCCAAGTCTTCGAGATGCGGCTGAATGATCTTCTCTTCGTGCTCAAGGAGACGGGTGATCTCATCAGGGATCTCTTCAACGTCATCTTCTTCTGCCTCAAATACAGGGAATTCAAAATTGGGAGATGGCGTTGGATCATTATGTTCAATGGGTTTTAGGATCAACCTGCATAATGATTTTGGTTAAGAAAAATTCAGCATTTAAACAAGCAAATCATTATGCAGATGAAAAATGTTGCTTTGATAGCTTTTATTTTTGTTTTTATGGTTTTTTTGTGATCACTGATTTCATGCAAAAGCAAAAAGTGAAAACAAAGGAAAAACAAATGTTTTGACAATGCAAAAATTGAATGAAAACATCATTGTATATATGCTTTGCCAACAATGTCATCACTTCTCCTTTTGGCATGGGAGAAGGGTTTTAAACAAAATGAACAATTACTCTGATCTATGGATAACTGTAGGAACATCCACAGCGACCCAATTGTGGCAGACGCCACCAGGAATAACAAAATTGTTCAAATCTTCTGCATCTTCTTCTTCAATGATAGCAGCAGCTTCCTCTTCTGCAGGTTGATCAGCATGGATGAATCCTCCACTGGTGAACAGACCTTGCTCGTTGCATGCCCCAGAACCAAAGCCAATGCCAGCCCGGGATCGATTATCTTCAAGTTCAAGCACTTTCCCTAATCCAGCAACTGCACCACATTCAATGGCCAGCTTTGCATCACGGTAGGAAGTGAATGAAGGAGACTTCTTCTCGATTGGTTTATCAATAGATAAAGCTTGAAACTGAGTTCCAACTTCATCCTCTGCATCAATGTACGAGAAGGAAGATAGATTACTGACCAGGAGAGCCTTTTCTCCCCCTACTACAACCAATTTCTTATTTTTCACAAACTTCAGCTTTTGGTGTAGGGTGGATGTCACGGCGCCAGCCTCGTGAATCCATGGTCTGCCTAAGAGACAGCTGTAAGATGGGTGGATATCCATTACTTGAAAAGTGATCTGGAAATCACTTGGTCCAATCTTGATCGGGAGATCAACTTCCCCAATCACGGTCTTGCGCGACCCATCAAAAGCTTTAACAACAACCCCACTCTGCCTCATAGGAGGACCTTGATATGACAGACGAGAGAGTGTGGATTTTGGCAATACATTCAGAGACGATCCAGTGTCCACCAACACATTGGACATTGCATCAGATTTGCAATTCATAGATATATGTAAAGCCATGTTGTGGTCTCTTCCCTCCTCGGGGAGATCAGCGTCACAAAAGCTTAGAGTGTTGCAAGCGGTAATGTTTGCAACAATGCTATCGAATTGTTCTAGGGTGACGTCGTGATCAACGTATGCCAGGTCCAAGACTTTCTGCAGAGATTCCCGATGGGGCTCTGAATTCAGCAATAGAGAAAGAATGGAAATCTTGGAGGGCGTGTGTAGAAGCTGGTCTACAATATTGTACTCACTCTTTCTGATGAGCCTCAGCATCTCATCAGATTCTTCATCAATAATGCCACTCGGGCCACCTGAAGAAACAGGAGTCTTTTGTACAGAGGAGGAAGGCTGGGCAACAGCAAGTGCCGGATTCTGAACATTCACAGCATTCCCTACAGGGTGCACAACGGTGTCAGAAGCGGTAGCCTTTGCTGGTGCAGAAAACACACGACCACTGCGGGTCAACCCACTAACATCAGCGATAGTGGTCACGGAAGTAGACGGCAGAGGTACCTCAACCCCATCCTGGACAGCAACAGGATTGTACCGGAAAGGTACGGCTTTATCAGATGAATACGGCACAGGGCCGGCTGGCTTGATAATCAAAGCAGGGGAAGCCTTCGGCTTGTTGCTATTGTAGCGAATAACAACAGGCTCAGGCAACTTGAACACTGGAGATATGACATTCACCTCAGGTTCAACTGTATCAACATTTCGATTCTGGAGAATCTCAATGGTACCTTCATTCAACATCATTTGTAATTCCTTGCGAACCTGGTCACAACCCAAACGATTGACCGAGCAGACGCGGCACTGGTCATGGTTATGCTCCAAATAACTGTGCTGACACAGCATTCTATGTAAATCAACCAACGACCGCCGGATATGACTGATGTACTTAACCTTGTATTTTCCAAGGTCTTCCTGGATCATGTTCACAGACTTCCCATGCGAAGGCAATGGGTTCCTGGTGACGTTCGGATTGGAGTCTTCAAAACTCAGAATTCCGCTTCTCATAAGGTCTTGAACCTTAGTCTTCAGCTGGAGGCAATTCTCAATGTCATGGCCCGGAGCGCCAGAGTGATAGACACAGTGCTGGTCAGGCTTGTACCACCACTGAGGGTTGGCCGGTATAGCCGGAGGATCTCTTGGAGAAACCAACTTCCGCTCTATTAGAGAGGGATATAACTCCGTATACGTCATAGGAATCGGATCAAAGCTGATCTTCTTCCTTTCATAGCCCATGTTGGCCTGATTGGTTGTACTTCCACGAGGCTGGTAAGCCTGTTGCTGTGGACGCTGCTGTTGCTGGTATTGCGGTTGTGGATATTGCTGCTGATGCTGATACTGTTGAGCATTATCCTTGAATACAGGCGCCACATGAGCCACCTGATGCTGATGTCCGGCACGATGTGCAGGCTTCCTCTGAACAGAGGGTCTTCGATGCTTTGGCTGAGACTGCACAGCATGCGCTTCACCTTCTTTCCTCTTAAACGCTCCATATCGTTTAGAGGAAGAACCATCATCTTTGGCTAACCGTCCCTCGCGGACACCTTCTTCAAGACGCATCCCCATGTTCACCATCTCGGTGAAATCAGAGGGAGCGCTGGCCACCATTCTCTCATAGTAAAATGACCCAAGAGTCTTCAGAAAGATCTTGGTCATCTCCTTCTCTTCTAATGGTGGAGTGATTTGAGCTGCCAGCTCACGCCATCTCTGGGCGTACTCCTTGAACGTCTCTTTGTCCTTTTGTGACATAGACCTGAGTTGATCTCTGTCAGGCGCCATGTCAACATTATATTTGTATTGTTTGACGAAAGCTTCGCCAAGATCGTTGAAAGAGCGGATGTTGACACTGTCCAGACTCATGTACCAACGTAGAGCAGCACCAGACAAACTGTCTTGGAAGTAGTGGATCAAGAGTTGATCGTTGTCTGTTTGCGTGGACATCTTTCTGGCATACATGACCAGGTGTGCCAAAGGACAAGTGTTCCCTTTATACTTTTCAAAGTCTGGGACCTTGAATTTAACTGGTATCTTAACACCGGGAACTAGACAAAGTTCGGCTGCTGACTTGCCGAAGAGATCTTTGCCTCGGAGAGTTCTCAATTCCTTTCTCAGCTCAAGGAATTGATCGTTCATTGCATCCATTTTCTCATGAACATCTGAGCCTTCAGACGCTTCAGAGTGATAAATGGTGTCGTCTACCCTAGGCATGGTATGCACGACAGGAGGAACAGGAATAGGGACCGGGCTAGATGCCGGCATTTGAGCAAATGTAGGAGCTGGCAGATCAGGCATAAAGCCAGGAGGCATCCCCCAAGGAAAACCGGGAGGCATGGCATTTGGCTGATGGGCACTGACAGGCACCGATGAAGTAGCTATTTCAGAGATAACCGTCCGCTGAACGGGAGTTGCTGGCTGAGGAGCAGGCTGATTCTGAGCAGCAAGAAGTTGCTCCATCAAAGCGCCAAGTCTGGCGACCTCATCTCTCAAACTCTGGTTCTCTTGTTCCAACTGCTCCATAATCCTTGCAGAGTTGACCCTCGTATAATACCGGTGAGTCAGCTTGTCTTCAAAATAAATGAAGAACAGATGTTAGAACCGGAAGACCAGAAAATGGGTACCTGTTTATGCAAGAATGATGCATGAAATGCTTGTGCAAATGCTTTGTTTTCAAGGAACCCTTAGGGTATATTTGCAATATTTTGAATATTTAAACATTTTAATTGTTCATGGAAAATATTTTCATTCAAAATATATCAAAACAAAGAAATACAGCATTTTTGATTCAATTATTACAAAGAGAAAAGGTAAATGACATCCTATGGATCCCTATTAGCTCGTGATGCTGGAAGACGAGAAGTGCACAACTTCTTGATCTCTCTCTCATAGGAAGCCTCCATATCAGCTTTCTCCTTTGCAAGTCGATCATACTTCCTCTTCCAGAATTTGGATGACTGAGGAAGCAGAGAAGTCCAAGTGTCGTTCGGATCGTCGATCACTCGGTGCTCGAGAAATTCAATCATAGCATCCTTCTCCTTGAGCTGCTGCAGCAATTCCTCTCTCTCGCGGATCCAGGCACGCGAAAGGTCTTCTTCTCTCAACTCCTCTACACGTTGGGTAGGGAGGGTTGAAGGCCCAGCCACATCCAACAGTGTAGGTCTTGGATGATCATATGGCATCAGATAGGTAGCAGCCCTCTGTCTGACCCAAGAGGTATATGGCTCCAAAGCAATGCAGTTCTTTGGACCCAATTCATTCCTACCCTTCATGCGAATATTGCGCCAAGCGCGGACGAATCTGGCTTTCAGGCCTTGGGGATCTTTACCCTCCTGAAAGAATACACCTTCTAACAGAATGTTATGGGGTTTATCCTTTAGGGGGAACCCAAGCTGACGACGTGCAAGCGCAGGGTTGTAGCTGATCCCACCACATGTACCAAGAAGAGGCACATTGGGGAATTCACCACAAGAATCGATGATCTGAACGGTATCATACACGCGATCATACCAGGTGATATCATCATTGGTGAGAGACATGAGTCTCTGAGACCACCGTAGACATCCCTTGTTCTCCTTGAAAGCAACTGTCTGCGGCAAGTGCGAAATAAACCACTTGTACAGCAGGGGTAAACAGCAGACAATGACTCCTCCATTCTTCATATTTCTCAGATGCATGGAGACATAGGCATCACCCAACAAGGTCGGAACCGGATTAAGGACTGAAAAGATCCTAATGGCATTCATATCCACGAACTTGTCGAAGTTGGGAAATAGCACCAATCCATAGATGAGCAGAACAAATAGAGCCTCAAAGGCATCCTCACTCATGGCCTTCCCATAAAAGGTTGCTTGGGCAATGAGGAACTCGGAAGGAAAACCCTGAATTCCGCCTTTGGTAGTAAGATTAGCTCTAATCAGATCTTCATCTATATGCAACAAGCTGGAAATCTCTCGAGCAGATAGAATACTCTCTAAGCCACTGAACGGCACTTGATCCAGAATCGGAATCCCAATAAGGTGAGAGTATTCTTCCAAAGTTGGCAGCAACTGGAAGTCCGGAAATAAGAAGCAATGATAGAGCGGATCATAGAACTGAGCAAGAGTGCTCATCAATCCCTCATCCACTTGAGTAGTCAGCAACGGCAGAAGCTTCCCATATCGAGCCTTGAAATCCAAGGGATCTAATACATACGATGTCAGATTCCTTAATTCTTTTACATCGGGTTGCTTGAAGCTGTACTTCTTTGTATGCCTTTTTGGTCTTTCCATGTCTGAAAATTTTGCAAATAAACCCTTTAAGTTCCTTGAAAATTTTCTCTTTTTTTGATGACATGAATGCGGATGAATGCGTGAATGCATGAATGCAACAAACACACTCAAGGATCAAGCAAAGCACACCAAACAAAGGTCGTGGGAAAGCTCTAGGTATCCCTAATATCAATCATCCATTTTGGTGGATTTAGGTTTTCACCTTATCGACACCCAAGTTCCATTGATATTAACGGTACATGAACCGGTTCAAACATTCCTAATATCAACCAGCCGCTTTGGTGGATTTTAGGTTTTACACCTGATCCGGGATCCATTGATATTAACAATGCTTGAACGACTCAACCACGAATCACGGGTTTGTTGAGAGTCACGAGCATGGAGTCTCGGTTAAGAATCACCCAAAGGGAGTGTACTAGGGTTTAAACCTGCCAGACATGTTCTATCAGAGGTTCCCATAATCATCGTTCCATCTTTCGAATATTTTCGGAGGAACGAATACTCGTATTCCAAGAATATTCTCAAGAGAAACTCTTATGAGTGTAGTATCGCGTAACAATCGTATCAGAACTGACATCTGAACGACCTCCACACTACGTTCCTAAAAATAGGCCAAGATGGGTTTGGTAAACTACGGTCCTTGGCTTCTGCGGAACATGATTGAAAGAATAATGCCTAACCACAAATAACTTGTGTGACATTATTAGTTCAACATGACCTCCACCAAGTGAATGGGCTCGCAAGTCAACTGGCTAAGGACTACTCCACACCAGTCGACAAGACTATGCCATTCTCCTATCCTAGAGAGCACTCGAGTTCGGGTACAGAACTCATCTCACAGATCACCAAAGCAAACAACAATGTATATCAAGCAATTCACACATTACAATCAATACAGTGATCCCAAATTGTACAAAAATATGTCAGATAACAAATGATAATATAGCACAACAAGGGTGAAAAGTAGGCACTACAACCAGAGATTCTGGTGAGATATCCCCAGCAGAGTCGCCACTTTTCTGTAGCGGTGTATTCGTCGCTATATGATTTATCGATTAAACCATAAGCTAAGAGATACGTTGAAATTTCGAGTCGCCACCGCACTTTTATTTATCCAAAGGACTGGCTAAAAAGCGAACAAAAGCCTAAGAAGTTTTACACGTAGAAAACTAATAAAAAGATCAGAGATTCTGGGTAAGGGGTAAATTACGCAATGGGAAGGTGTTAGGCACCCACTACGTCCTAGGTACTCCTAGGGAGCCCTTTTCACACTTGTTGTACTAAATTGTTATTTGTTATGACAAGAATATTGTGCAAACATGATTGGGATGGTGAGAAAAGAATGTACAAGTTTTATTGGGTATTGGGTTAATTATTTTTGTGTTATTGGGTTCGAACGGATGAACCCGTTGCCTACGTACCTTCCATCAAAGGTAAGGATCAGAACGCCGTAGTTCGGCTAAAAGATTTCCAAAAGTTGGTGGATTCAGTTTTAAACACAAGCACTGAGGCTTTTCATTATCAATGGGAGAACACTCGACCAAAAACAACATCCACCACGCGAGGATAGCTTCGACGTACTAGAGGGGTTAGCCCTGTTTGAAGTACGGAAGTCTTACTGTCGACTCACTAAGGATAGGCAAGATTTACATCAACCACAATGATAATTGAAGCCTATGGCTAATGTGAAAAGATTAATGGACAAAGCCAAAACAAGTGAATGAGTGAAGTTAATTGATTGTGTTTATGGAAATGAGGTCAAAGTATGATTAAGATTGATTTGAAAGAAGTATTATGAAAATGGAGTTTGAAAAAAGTCAAGGACTTGAGTCCAGGTTTTTAGTTAGAAAACATGAAGATGTTTGCACAACACTTATGTCAAATTTGAAAGATAAAGTGTGAAAAGGTTTAGGACATAATGAATGATGAATGGATGAAGATGGAAAGTAAAACATCTTAGAAGGTTCACTTCTTGAAATCATATGGGAGATGATTCAAGTGTGTCCTTTGGAATGGAAATAAGCAATAACAAACAAACAAAATAAGAAAGGCGGATACCGGATGCCAATCACTGGGCTTATACCAATCTCCTTAAAATAAAGCTGGATATCAGAAGCCACTCAATGGTCTTACACTAATCTCCTCAAACAAAGAAATAAAAGGCGGATACCGGATACCAATAGATGGATTTACACCAGTCTCCTAAAACAGAACAGGATATCAGAGGCCACTCAATGGTCTTACACTAATCTCCTCAAAAGAAAACAAAGATGAAAAATGGAAGTTAACTGCCAATCTGTCTGGACTTAGGTTAACTCCACAGATGCTCATAGGAATACCAATGCCACGTTACAGGGACTTACAATGGATCCTCACATACAAGAACAAAAGCAACAATATGATCACAGGAATGCAAATGCCAACTTACAGGGACTTATAATTGCAACCTCTCATACAAACAGATAAAACAAACTATGATCACAGGAAAGCAGATGCCAACTTACAGGGACTTATAACTGCAACCTCACATACAAACAGATGAACAAACTATGATCACAGGAAAGCAGATGCCAACTTACAGGGACTTATAACTGCAACCTCACATACAAATCAAACAGATCAAATTATGATCACAGGACAACAGATGCCAACTTACAGGGACTTATAACTGTATCCTCACATACAAACAGATAAACAGAAGATATGAGTGACCAATGAGGTCTTACACTCTATCCTTCCATATCACAGGAGCAAATGCCAAAGCAATGGACTTACAATTGTCCTCAATGGGCAAACAACAATGATAGCATCACAAAAAGCAAATGAGATGATCATGCATTAATGGCAATTGATGATGATGATAAATGCATAACATACAAGCAAACATGTGCATATGAAGCAAACAATCAATCAATGAATAACAAACAGCACACTCTATAGCCAAACAATGGGGCTCACACAAGAGGGTTTGACTTTTGAAAGTCCACTGTAATAGGTGAATGTCGCTCTTAACCTTGCCATTGAGAGGCTAAGGTGAAGCAGATGAATAGGAGATGAGGGGTGTGCCTCATTGCTTCTATCTCAGATCAGAGAGAGCATCAAAGAAAGTGTGGGAGTTCAGAAAGTAGGAACTCTCTCCACATTATTGACTCGATTAGATCTTGGGTATTTATCTCATTGCTTCAACCATGTAATGGGAGCAAAGAGAGGACACACTGAATAGTGGGGGATAGATTACTTATCCCTACCTTCCACCAATTGCCTTACTTGAAGGACTTTTCCTGCTTAGGACAAAATATAAACAAACACAGGCATTGCCTCTTAAGGAGGACTTCAGACAGTTTGCCCGGTCAAATAACAGACCGGGTCTCCAGACTACATGAAGAAGAAAGGTTTATACCTCAAAGCAAATGCTAAAAAGCAAAGCAAGCAAGCAAGTTCAAAGAACTTAAGCAACTAAAGCACTTATTTTTGAAGAAAACTGATGTGCAGTGTTGCTTTGGTCGATTCAAACTCAAACAGACCTTCCTCGTGCTCTACAATGATAGATCCTTGAAGTTTGTTAGCTCAGCAACTCTTGTTTTTCTTCGAAACTTGATTCACCATTGGAAGTAGCTTGAGGAAAACAGAACCAAGGCAAGCTTTACAGCAAGGAAATGATGGTGAAAATGGACCCAAAATGCTGTTCAAGTGGTGAAGGAAACAAGAACTTGTTGTGGTTTGTGATGGTTTGCTCAGAATATCACCTTTTGCAAAAATGCACAATGAGGGAATGAAAGGATTTTCGTGTGGCTGCAGCTCTAAACTAGGGTTGGTTTGGACAGAAAAACATTTATATATCACCTGTTTAACATCACTTAATTAAATGGTAAGCTGGTTTTGTGTGTAATGATGCATTTTGCAAATTGCTAAGTGTGAGCAAATGGAAGTGGAGGTGTGTTTTTGCTGCGAATGGGCCTTGGTACAGACTGCTAGTGGCTTGCACAATTGCTGTTTGTTGGTTGTACATGTACTGCTGTACTGATTTTGCTTTTTGAACCAAAATGCATAAAAATGCCAACTTTGTACCTTGGTCCAAAATGGTAGTAACATGGTGATATGATGATGGTTTAGGACTTTGAGCAAGTTTCAAATATGGTTTAACACATTTCCCAATTGGCAAAATGATGAAAAAGTCCATAAATCAAAAAGTCAACTGTGAGTCAAACTTTGATTTTTAAAGGAATAGGTCCAAAAATGCCATTTTGAATGGTAAGGTTTTAGGTCATGAAATTTATATTTTTGGAAAGAGGATGAAAAATGTGGTGTGTAGGAAAAAACCCCACCAAATTTGGCCTTATGGTTTGAGAGATATGGCTTGTTGAAGTTCAAAAATTGATGAAAATGATTTGATCATATCTTGACAACCACACATGGGATTTTGATGTTCTTGGACTTTTTGAAAATGGGAAGACAAGATCTTCAACTTTCATGTTGGGCAAAAATTCATTTGGAGCTTGTATCATGATGTAAGTTTAAGATCAAGAAGTTTCCATTTTTGGCAGTTGAAATTACAAGTCCACTTTCTATTTCTGGAAAATTTCTGATTGGCTTGATTTTCTTCCATGATGAGGTTTGACATGATATATGAGGCTAGTATAAGCATGAATGAACTCCTTCAAATCAATTCCATCCATCAAATCAATGATTAAATCAACAGTTGACCAAGTTTGACCTTTTCTAGGGTTTTGGACTGACTGATCCACTTCTGATGAATTCCAAACCCTAATTCCTTGAGAACTTGACTTCAAATGATGTCTCAAGATGTATGTACCTTTGATTAATGATCATGATGCCCAAATTCTGCAAGAATGGCCACCATCCATTGCTTTGACTGACTTTGACCTAATTGCTGATGATTGCTTCAACTGCAAGCAACAAGGTTAGACTGACAATATTTTTGTACTTTTGGTTAGTAAACATATGAAAAGCAAAGATATACAAATGCAAAGTATGCTTGGTGATCAAGAATCAACCCACAAGGCAATCACCCACTAAGAGGAAAGCAAAGGCATGCATTGATCCTTGAGGTTATGATATGAATGATATGGGCCATGAGGGATCTTAGGGCCCAAAATTGGGGTCTTACAGTTTCAACAACGAGACCTCTTGAGCTTCTCCATATGGATTTATTTGGACCATCTAGGATTAAAAGTCTAGGAGGAAACTATTACGGTTTCGTAATAGTGGACGACTTTTCTCGATTTTGTTGGACTATTTTCTTAGTAAGTAAGAGTGACACATTCGCCGCCTTTGAACGATTTGCTAAGCTTTCCCAAAATAAACTAAATACAAACATTGTTGCAATTAGAAGCGATCATGGAGGTGAATTTGAAAATCACTTATTTGAAGAATATTGCGGTAACCATGGTATTGATCATAACTTCTCCGCTCCACGTACTCCTCAACAAAATGGGATTGTGGAGCGTGAAAATCGAATTTTGGAAGAATTGGGAAGAACAATGATCAATGAAAGTGGCCTACCGAAATATTTTTGGGCTGACGCCATTAGTACGGCTTGTTACGTTTTGAATAGGGTGCTCATTCGCCCCATTCTAAACAAAACACCGTCTGAACTTTTAAAAGGGCGAAAGCCAAACGTTTCTCACTTACATGTCTTTGGTTGCAAATGTTTCGTATTGAACAATGGAAAGGAAAACTTAGGGAAATTCGATTCCAAGGCCGACGAAGGTATCTTCCTCGGATACTCTCAATCTAGCAAAGCATATAGAATATACAACAAACGATTACTTACTGTAGAAGAGTCTGTACATGTTACTTTTGATGAATCCAATCCGAGAAACGTCGGAAAGGGTAGTGTTTTTCATGGTGCAGGTACATCTACTGAAGACATACTCAAAGGTTGCGAGCCGGGGATTGATCAACCCGACTTAGTCAAAATTGAGGAGGACAAAGATGTACAACATGAGGAAACCGAGGCAGTTCATCCGCCTTCAAACGATGATCTCCCTCAAGCTTGGAAGTCTTCCAAAGACCATCCAATCGACAACATTCTCGGGGACATCTCAAAGGGTGTAACAACTCGATCTAAGCTAAGTAATTTCTGTTATCACTTCGCTTTCGTTTCGCAGATGGAACCTAAAAACCCTAAAGAAGCCCTACTCGATGAACACTGGTTTTTATCAAGGCAGGAGGAACTTAATCAGTTCACCAGAAATGAGGTTTGGGACCTTGTCCCTCCTCCGCGAGATCATCGAGTAATCGGCACCCGATGGGTGTTTAGGAACAAGCTGGACGAAAACGGGGTAATAACCCGTAATAAGGCGCGTTTAGTCGCGCAAGGGTATAACCAAGAGGAAGGCATCGACTATGAGGAAACTTATGCGCCGGTTGCCCGACTCGAGGCTATACGCCTTCTCCTTGCTTTCGCTTGTGCGAAAGATTTTAAGCTATTCCAAATGGATGTCAAGAGTGCGTTCCTTAACGGTCACATAAATGAAGAGGTTTATGTCGCACAACCTCCGGGTTTCGAATCTCATGAGTATCCTGGTCATGTTTATAAACTAAAAAGGGCTTTGTATGGCCTCAAACAAGCTCCTAGAGCTTGGTATGAGCGACTAAGCAAATTTCTACTCGATCAAGGTTACTCAAGAGGAAAGGTTGACACAACCCTCTTCATTAAACGTCAAGGAAAGCACTTGATATTAGTGCAAATTTATGTAGATGATATCATATTTGGATCTACTAACATGAATCTTGTGAGAGAGTTTTCTGACCTTATGCAGGGTGAATTCGAGATGAGTATGATGGGGGAGCTCACATACTTTCTCGGTCTGCAAATCAAACAGCTCAAAGAAGGAACTTTCGTGAGCCAGACAAAGTACTGTTTGGACCTTATCAAGAGATTTGACATGGCAAAAGTAAAGGCCATAGACACCCCCATGCCTACGTGTACAAACTTGAACAAAGATGAAGACGGTAAGGAAGTAGATGTAAAACGGTATAGAGGTATGATTGGTTCACTCCTTTATCTTACTGCTTCTCGTCCCGATATTATGTTTAGCGTATGCATGTGCGCAAGATATCAATCATGTCCCAAGGAATCCCATTTAAAAGCCGTCAAACGAATACTTCGATACCTATCCGGTACTCCGAAGTATGGACTATGGTATTCCAAAGGTAATGATTGTTCATTGGTAGGTTTTTCCGATTCCGACTTTGCCGGTTGCAAATCGGATAGGAAGAGCACCAGTGGCACTTGTCACTTATTTTCAAACTCTTTGGTCAGTTGGCATAGCAAGAAACAGGTTTCTGTTGCTTTGTCAACCGCCGAAGCGGAATACGTTGCCGCCGGTGGTTGTTGTGCCCAAATCCTATGGATTAAGCAATAACTATTGGATTTTAACCTCAAACTTGATCGTATTCCCATTTTTTGTGACAATACAAGTGCCATTAACCTAACCAAGAATCCTGTGCTACATTCTCGCACCAAACATATCGAAATACGACACCACTTTCTTCGGGATCATGTAGAGAAAGGTGACATTGTGTTTGAACATGTCAATACTGAAAATCAACTAGCGGACATTTTCACAAAGCCGCTAGCCACTGAACCTTTCTTTCATATCCGCCGAGAACTTGGCATTCTCGATATTTCGGAACGGGGACTATAACCTGCTGTTTTACCTTATTCCACTTAAGACTATAATCTTGTACTTCTAACAAGTTGATGTTGTTGCAAGCACAAGTTTAGTGTTCACCAAGTCACTCCGGCATCAAGGTGATATTGTTCCCTTCTCTCTCTCTTTCTGCAAAGTTTCATGATTAACATAGCTATACCACATAATGATATTGTATATATATGCATGATGTATCTCCTTGGATGTTTACTGTCGTATGGCATTCTATCTATGCATCAAACTTGTCAACATATGTGTAGAAGAATGTAAAACTGAAATCTTTGCTTATTGTTTGATTGTATTCATTTCTCTGTTATGCTTGTTTGTGCTCAATCTATTTTAATGATTAATGTTCTTTTAATTAATGATTATCATTCAGTAATGATATTGGTGTGATATTATTATCTGTTTGTGTTATTTCCTGTGAATTTTTTTTGTTATGTTGAATAATTGTTCCTTGTCTCTTTTTGATGTTGTCAAAGGGGGAGAAGAGTACAAGCAGCCAAAATGTTCGAGACAATTAACAGTCGGTTTTGCAGATAGCGTTAGATTACAAAAAAAAGGGGGAGTGTGCACAATGTGTGTAAATACTGCATATACTGCATGTTGTTTGCTCTTTGGCTGTGCATAGGTTGTCATCATCAAAAAGGGGGAGTATGTAAGGGCAAAGTGTCAGACAACATACAATCGCAAGTTTCGATGATGACAAATGACCACCATGCATGTCTACAAACAAATGCAACACATCACCTATCATATCCTTTCCTATGCTTATCTAAATCTGTTATAATTCTTAAAAACATATGTGGACAAAGTGTGATCATGACGAAATGCATGAAAATCACAAAATACGAATTTTTGCAGGTTTGCAGGCTTTGAGTCGACCGCAAGGGTCAGCGCATAAGCCTCGGGTCAGCTCATGGAACCTTTGAGTCGACCATAAGGGTCAGCTCAAAGCTCACGAGTCAGCGCATGATGCTTTGAGTCAACCACAGGTCAGCTCATGGAACCTTTGAGTCGACCATAAGGGTCAGCTCAAAGCTCACGGGTCAGCGCATGATGCTTTGAGTCAACCACAGGTCAGCTCATGGAAGCTTTGAGTCGACCATAAGGGTCAGCTCAAAGCTCACGGGTCAGCGCATGATGCTTTGAGTCAACCACAGGTCAGCTCATGGAAGCTTTGAGTCGACCATAAGGGTCAGCTCAAAGCTCACGGGTCAGCACACGCCGACCTATGGTCGACCGCTTGCGCGTAAACTCAGTTTTCTGAATTATTTCCACTGTTTGAAATTCTGTTATGTTTGATTGGTTTTGTCAGTTACTATATATACAAGTCAAAACACTTGTATCAACTAACATTTGCTAATTGAGTTCAAGTGTTCAAGGAAACAAGAAAGTGTGAAAAAGGTGTCCAAGACTCATCATCTTCATCTTCAACATTTCACAACTCATCATCTGCAAACAATTACTTTTGATGTGGTTCGTGATCGAGCAAAGGTGATAAGGTTCGATGTTGTGATCGAAGAATCCAGTTCGGGTTGATTCTTGTGGTAGGTTCTTTCTTGAATAAAACCGTTAGGGTTTTGTCCTCCAATACGGGTTTGTGTTTGGGGTTTTTTGGACGAATCGTTCTTCAATATTCAGCCGAGCGAAGGTGATTGAGAAGAGGAAAGTCTTCATCAGTCTAGTAGCGGATTAGGTGGCATTGAAGTGAAGGATTCGGGTTCGACTCGTTGTGTTTGAGATCAGCCGGGCTGAGGGTTTGAAGAACGGAAGATTCTTCAACAAAGGGGCTGGAATCGGAGGTCTAGCATCAACGATCGAAGGTCTTGATTCATCTTGAATCAAGGAGCAAGGATAGGAAGCATCATTCAACACATTGGAAGTTCTGTTGTTTACATGCTTTACAATCCTTGTATAAATGATTAAATTTCACAGGTGATATCTAATTAATCATCTCAATTCTATTTTTAGAATTGAGGGCAGACGTACCCCGAAGCGAGGACGGCGGGGGAACTGCCTCATCAAATCTCTGTCTTCTTTAATTTTCTGCATAATCTGTTTTTCAGCTTAAAATTAAGTGATTTTAGTTTAAGCAATTTTACCAAACGTTGATTTAAGTTGAGTAAGAGATTAAAACTGTTGTTAGAATACAAAGTACAATAGTGTATTGTACTAGATAAATTTGAATTACTTACTCAACTCAAATATCTCTTAGAGTGTATGCACACCAAGTGTTTGTGAATTTGCATAAGCCAAAGTTGTCTTAAGTTTACATCCAGTTTAATTTGGTATTTTGGATCATTGGAACTAGGCTTGCTAGTTAGTGAAATATATCAATTGAGTGTGCAAATAGTGTAGTGATTAGTATTTCATTTTGTCTCGAATCCATTAGCTTAACGCATATCCGGTTTTCCAATAACGGTTCGTTTTAGACTAAAATTTTCCTCGGCCGCTTCCGCACTTAAAACAAATTTTCAAAACCAATTTTCTTTTAAATTGGTAGCGTCGACTCAAGTTTTTAATTGGGATCTATTCAACCCCCCCCCCCTTCTAGATCCGTGCCATAGTCTAACACTTTCATCTTCATCTGGTCATTTCAATGAGCTTAGGAGCCTCCTAGGAGCCAGGGCACATGTGATCACTTGAGCTTCAAAACAAAAAGAGGTTAGTGACAAATTTTTGTTCTTTTGGTTAGTAAACAATATAAAAAGCAATAATATACAATTCAAGTATGCTTGGTGGTCTCAAACCAACTCACACAAGTCCCAACCCAAGGGTTAAGGAGCTACACATGCCATGATCCTTGAGGCAATGCAATGAGCAATGATATGACGCCATGAGGGATCTTAGGGTCAAAATTAGGGTCTTACAAATTTCAAAATGAATGTGTTTATTTTTTAAACAAAATTTAAGCTTGAAAGGCACAAAGGCCTAAAAAAAGGTTTGAATGAGCCTTCATCCCTAGATAAACGTCCCTCTCGGTGGATCTCAAATTAGTCATATGACTTGACTGGTCAACTTCCCAAGTCCAAACTTCAAATATTGATGAATGAATGATTGAGCATACTCACATTAGCTCATATATGCATAAAATAATGAATGAAGGATCTTCCCTTGATTGAATTTGATCATAGGTTGAGGTTGCTTCATGAGCAAGGCACAGTCAATGCACAGTTGAATTAGGGTTTCCTTGGGAAACAATCCTCAAGCCCCTTGGTGTATCTTGATCAAATTGGCAAATTGAGATACTTGGGAGACATATATGATGATTGAGAGCTTTGGGAACCATTTTCATGCTTGCCTTCATCTTCATCTGGCCATTTTAATGAGCATAGGAGCCTCCTAGGAGCAAGGGCACATGTGATCACTTGAGTTTCCTAACAAAAAGAGGTTAGTGACATATTTTTGTTATTTTGGTTAGTAAACAATACAAAAAGAAATAATATACAATTCAAGCATGCTTGGTGGTCCCAAACCAACTCACACAAGTCCTAACCCAAGGGTTAAGGAGCTACACATGCCATGATCCTTGAGGCAATGCAATGAGCAATGATATGATGCCATGAGGGATCTTAGGGTCAAATTAGGGTCTTACAATTTTCAAAATGAATGTTTTGATTTTTTTAACAAAATTTAAGCTTGAAAGGCACAAAGGCCTAAAAAAAGGATTGAATGAGCCTTCATCCCTGGATAAACGTCCCTCTCGGTGGATCTCAAATTAGTCAGATGACTTGACTGGTCAACTTCTCAAGGCCAAACTTCAAATGTTGATGAATGAATGATTTAGGATACTCACATAAGCTCATATATGCATAAAATAATTAATTAAGGAACTTCCCTTGATTGAATTTGATCATAGGTTGAGGTTGCTTCATGAGTAAGGCACAATTGAATTAGGGTTTCCTTGGAAAACAATCCTCAAGCCCCTTGGTTTATCTTGATCAAATTGGCAAATTGAGATACTTGGGAGACATATATGATGATTGAGAGCTTTGGGAACCATTCTCAGGCTTGCTTTCATCTTCATCTGGTCATTTTAATGAGCTTAGGAGCCTCCTAGGAGCAAGGGCACCTGTGATCACTTGAGCTTCAAAACAAAAAGAGGTTAGTGACAGATTTTTGTTCTTTTGGTTAGTAAACAATATAAAAAGCAATAATATAAAATTCAAGTATGCTTGGTGGTCTCAAACCAACTCACACAAGTCCCAACCCAAGGGTTAAGGAGCTACACATACCATGATCCTTGAGGCAATGCAATGAGCAATGATATGACGCCATGAGGGATCTTAGGGTCAAAATTAGGGTCTACAAATTTCAAAATGAATGTTCTATTTTTTTATCAAAATTTAAGCTTGAAAGGCACAAAGACCTAAAAAAAGGTTTGAATGGGCCTTCATCCCTGGATAAACGTCCGTCTCGGTGGATCTCAAATTAGTCAGATGACTTGACTGGTCAACTTCCCAAGGCCAAACTTCAAATATTGATGTATGAATGATTGAGCATACTCACATAAGCTCATATATGCATAAAATAATGAATAAAGGATCTTCTCTTGATTGAATTTGATCATAGGTTAAGGTTGCTTCATGAGCAAGGCACAATCAATGAATAGTTGAATTAGGGTTTCCTTGGAAAACAATCCTCAAGCCCCTTGGTTTATCTTGATAAATGTGGCAAATTGAGATACTTGGGAGACATATATGATGATTGAGAGCTTTGGGAACCATTGTCATGCTTGCTTTCATCTTCATCTGGCCATTTTAATGAGCTTAGGAGCCCTCTAGCACAAAGGGCACATGTGATCACTTGAGCTTCAAACCAAAAAGAGGTTAGTGACATATTTTTGTTCTTTTGGTTAGTAAACAATATAAAAAGGAATAATATACAATTCAAGCATGCTTGGTGGTCTCAAACCAACTCACACAAGTCCCAACCCAAGAGTTAAGGAGCTACACATGCCATG
Source organism: Lathyrus oleraceus (assembly GCF_024323335.1). Lineage (NCBI taxonomy): Eukaryota > Viridiplantae > Streptophyta > Magnoliopsida > Fabales > Fabaceae > Lathyrus > Lathyrus oleraceus. The sequence goes on along the minus strand of NC_066585.1, from coordinate 139,822,089 downwards.
ATCCTTGAGGCAATGCAATGAGCAATGGTATGATGCCATGAGGGATCTTAGGGTCAAATTAGGGTCTTACAAATTTCAAAATGAATGTTTTGATTTTTTTAACAAAATTTAAGCTTGAAAGGCACAAAGGCGTAAAGAAAGGTTTGAATGAGCCTTCATCCCTAGATAAACGTCCCTCTCGGTGGATCTCAAATTAGTCAGATGACTTGACTGATCAACTTCTCAAGGCCAAACTTCAAATCCTGATGAATGAATGATTTAGGATACTCACATAAGCTCATAGATGCATAAAATAATGAATGAAGGAACTTCCCTTGATTGAATTTGATCATAGGTTAAGGTTGCTTCATGAGCAAGGCACAGTCAATGCACAATTGAATTAGGGTTTCCTTGGGAAACAATCCTCAAGCCCCTTCGTTTATCTTGATCAAATTGGCAAATTGAGATAGTTGGGAAACATATATGATGATTGAGAGCTTTGGGAACCATTGTTATGCTTGCTTTCATCTTCATCTGGCCATTTTAATGAGCTTAGGAGCCTCCTAGGAGCAAGGGAACATGTGATCACTTGAGCTTCAAACCAAAAAGAGGTTAGTGACATATTTTTGTTCTTTTGGTTAGTAAACAATATAAAAAGGAATAATATACAATTCAAGCATGCTTGGTGGTCTCAAACCAACTCACACAAGTCCCAACCCAAGAGTTAAGGAGCTACACATGCCATGATCCTTGAGGCAATGCAATGAGCAATGGTATGATGCCATGAGGGATCTTAGGGTCAAATTAGGGTCTTACAAATTTCAAAATGAATGTTTTGATTTTTTTAACAAAATTTAAGCTTGAAAGGCACAAAGGCGTAAAGAAAGGTTTGAATGAGCCTTCATCCCTAGATAAACGTCCCTCTCGGTGGATCTCAAATTAGTCAGATGACTTGACTGGTCAACTTCTCAAGGCCAAACTTCAAATCCTGATGAATGAATGATTCATGATACTCACATAAGCTCATAGATGCATAAAATAATGAATGAAGGAACTTCCCTTGATTGAATTTGATCATAGGTTGAGGTTGCTTCATGAGCAAGGCACAGTTGAATTAGGGTTTCCATGGGAAACAATCCTCAAGCCCCTGGGTTTATCTTGATCAAATTGGCAAATTGAGATACTTGGGAGACATATATGATGATTGAGAGCTTTGGGAACCATTTTCATGCTTGCTTTCATCTTCATCTGGCCATTTTAATGAGCTTAGGAGCCTCCTAGGAGCAAGGGCACCTGTGATCACTTGAGCTTCAAAACAAAAAGAGGTTAGTGACAGATTTTTGTTCTTTTGGTTAGTAAACAATATAAAAAGCAATAATATAAAATTCAAGTATGCTTGGTGGTCTCAAACCAACTCACACAAGTCCCAACCCAAGGGTTAAGGAGCTACACATGCCATGATCCTTGAGGCAATGCAATGAGCAATGATATGATGCCATGAGGGATCTTAGGGTCAAATTAGGGTCTTACAATTTTCAAAATGAATTTTTTGATTTTTTTAACAAAATTTAAGCTTGAAAGGCACAAAGGCCTAAAAAAAGGTTTGAATGAGCCTTCATCCCTGGATAAACGTCCCTCTCGGTGGATCTCAAATTAGTCAGATGACTTGACTGGTCAACTTCTCAAGGCCAAACTTCAAATCCTGATGAATGAATGATTCAGGATACTCACATAAGCTCATATATGCATAAAATAATGAATGAAGGAACTTCCCTTGATTGAATTTGATCATAGGTTGAGGTTGCTTCATGAGCAAGGCACAGTTGAATTAGGGTTTCCTTGGAAAACAATCCTCAAGCCCCTTGGTTTATCTTGATCAAATTGGCAAATTGAGATACTTGGGAGACATATATGATGATTGAGAGCTTTGGGAACCATTCTCAGGCTTGCTTTCATCTTCATCTGGTCATTTTAATGAGCTTAGGAGCCTCCTAGGAGAAAGGGCACCTGTGAATACTTGAGCTTCAAAACAAAAAGAGGTTAGTGACAGATTTTTGTTCTTTTGGTTAGTAAACAATATAAAAAGCAATAATATAAAATTCAAGTATGCTTGGTGGTCTCAAACCAACTCACACAAGTCCCAACCCAAGGGTTAAGGAGCTACACATACCATGATCCTTGAGGCAATGCAATGAGCAATGATATGACGCCATGAGGGATCTTAGGGTCAAAATTAGGGTCTTACAAATTTCAAAATGAATGTTCTATTTTTTTATCAAAATTTAAGCTTGAAAGGCACAAAGACCTAAAAAAAGGTTTGAATGGGCCTTCATCCCTGGATAAACGTCCCTCTCGGTGGATCTCAAATTAGTCAGATGACTTGACTGGTCAACTTCCCAAGGCCAAACTTCAAATATTGATGTATGAATGATTGAGCATACTCACATAAGCTCATATATGCATAAAATAATGAATAAAGGATCTTCTCTTGATTGAATTTGATCATAGGTTAAGGTTGCTTCATGAGCAAGGCTTAATCAATGCATAGTTGAATTAGGGTTTCCTTGGGTAACAATCCTCAAGCCCCTTGGTTTATCTTGATAAATGTGGCAAATTGAGATACTTGGGAGACATATATGATGATTGAGAGCTTTGGGAACCATTGTCATGCTTGCTTTCATCTTCATCTGGCCATTTTAATGAGCTTAGGAGCCCTCTAGCAGCAAGGGCACATGTGATCACTTGAGCTTCAAACCAAAAAGAGGTTAGTGACATATTTTTGTTCTTTTGGTTAGTAAACAATATAAAAAGGAATAATATACAATTCAAGCATGCTTGGTGGTCTCAAACCAACTCACAGAAGTCCCAACCCAAGAGTTAAGGAGCTACACATGCCATGATCCTTGAGGCAATGCAATGAGCAATGGTATGATGCCATGAGGGATCTTAGGGTCAAAATAGGGTTTTACAAATTTCAAAATGAATGTTTTGATTTTTTTAACAAAATTTAAGCTTGAAAGGCACAAAGGCGTAAAGAAAGGTTTGAATGAGCCTTCATCCCTAGATAAACGTCCCTCTCGGTGGATCTCAAATTAGTCAGATTACTTGACTGGTCAACTTCTCAAGGCCAAACTTCAAATCCTGATGAATGAATAATTTAGGATACTCACATAAGCTCATAGATGCATAAAATAATGAATGAAGGAACTTCCCTTGATTGAATTTGATCATAGGTTGAGGTTGCTTCATGAGCAAGGCACAGTCTATGCACAATTGAATTAGGGTTTCCTTGGGAAACAATCCTCAAGCCCCTTCGTTTATCTTGATCAAATTGGCAAATTGAGATAGTTGGGAAACATATATGATGATTGAGAGCTTTGGGAACCATTGTTATGCTTGCTTTCATCTTCATCTGACCATTTTAATGAGCTTAGGAGCCTCCTAGGAGCAAGGGCACATGTGATCACTTGAGCTTCAAACCAAAAAGAGGTTAGTCACATATTTTTGTTCTTTTGGTTAGTAAACAATATAAAAAGGAATAATATACAATTCAAGCATGCTTGGTGGTCTCAAACCAACTCACACAAGTCCCAACCCAAGAGTTAAGGAGCTACACATGCCATGATCCTTAAGGCAATGCAATGAGCAATGGTATGATGCCATGAGGGATCTTAGGGTCAAATTAGGGTCTTACAAATTTCAAAATGAATGTTTTGTTTTTTTAACAAAATTTAAGCTTGAAAGGCATAAAGGCGTAAAGAAAGGTTTGAATGAGCCTTCATCCCTAGATAAACGTCCCTCTCGGTGGATCTCAAATTAGTCAGATGACTTGACTGGTCAACTTCTCAAGGCCAAACTTCAAATCCTGATGAATGAATGATTTAGGATACTCACATAAGCTCATAGATGCATAAAATAATGAATGAAGGAACTTCCCTTGATTGAATTTGATCATAGGTTGAGGTTGCTTCATGAGCAAGGCACAGTTGAATTAGGGTTTCCATGGGAAACAATCCTCAAGCCCCTGGGTTTATCTTGATCAAATTGGCAAATTGAGATACTTGGGAGACATATATGATGATTGAGAGCTTTGGGAACCATTTTCATGCTTGCTTTCATCTTCATCTGGCCATTTTAATGAGCTTAGGAGCCTCCTAGGAGCAAGGGCACCTGTGATCACTTGAGCTTCAAAACAAAAAGAGGTTAGTGACAGATTTTTGTTCTTTTGGTTAGTAAACAATATAAAAAGCAATAATATAAAATTCAAGTATGCTTGGTGGTCTCAAACCAACTCACACAAGTCCCAACCCAAGGGTTAAGGAGCTACACATGCCATGATCCTTGAGGCAATGCAATGAGCAATGATATGACGCCATGAGGGATCTTAGGGTCAAAATTAGGGTCTTACAAATTTCAAAATGAATGTGTTGAGTTTTTTATACAAAATTTAAGCTTGAAAGGCACAAAGGCCTAAAAAAGGTTTGAATGAGTTAGTTCATTTTGGCTTTTTGAAAGTTTTAGTCAAGTGTAGTTAAGTTTATTCATAAGTTTGATTTAAGAAAATAAGTTTGAAAATGCAATGGCATAAGGCCAAAGTTTCTATCTTTTTGCAAAAATGGTCAAAGTTTATGACAAATGTAGTTTACACAAAGAAGGTTTTGAAAATGGAGGGAGAGGTTTTGAAATATAAGAAATGGGGAGAAGATGAAGAGACTACCCTTTGCACAAAAATTTAAAAGTTTAAAGTTGAAAAGATCTGACCAAATGGGAGCAATCCAATAGACAAGTATTTAAATAGAAACCCAGAATTCCCTTGGACTTTTTAGAATCGAACAACACACAAATGCACAATTATATCAATCTTGAAGAGAAAAGGCATCAAATAAAGATGGCCTCATCCAAGCTTATCCACTTCAAGATCTTCTTCAAAATAACATATATAGAAGATGAATTCCACAAGTTACAGGTTCAACATAACAGCTTAACAATGATCAATGTTGTAGATGAACTAGAGATCTCTTGAATGATGTATCAGATGAATTTCAAATTGCAAGTACTTTGGTTCTTCAATAAATTGACATTGGCCAAGTCCATTAGCAAAGGAATGTTGCCTAAATTCTAAGTCCAATTGGGCAAGATCAAACCAACAGTCCACTCAAAAGTCTTTTAGGGTTTTTGTTATTATTATTATGTACATTAATGGTCAAAGACCACACAAGCAAACAAGGTATACACAAACAAAATAATATCACACAATATGGTCCAAATGGACAAAGTGAAAATTACATTAACATAAACAATTAGAATGATATGTATAATGGCAAATGATATAAAGTGCTAAAAGTAAATTGCATTAAAGTAAAGACTTGAAATTAAAAAAGTTAATGGTTAGTAAGTTAGTAGTTAGTTTTGTTTTGCTTTTTGATTTCAAGACATTCTTTGGAGAACACTTAACCCACTTTCCACAAGCATGGATCCTTGAACCAAAACATCTTTCAAAGGAAGGAAAGAAGACCAAGTTTCCACACAATACCATGGAAGAGGGGAGACTTACAATCTCACTAACTAGAATGCTTATGCCTTTTGTGTCACAAATTTAGCATTATGTTAAGCAATCGTAATTGAACTTATGTAGAAGTCACAACTATTTGAGGTCGGGCAATCGACTTTTGGTGTTAATGCATGTTGGAGACATAGTATTATGAACCATGCTCATTAAACATACCACACATAAAAAATATGCAAAAGGTGTGGCCTAATCTCATCCAGACTCATGTTAATCTTTCAATCAACTAGCATTAGGACTTTGAGATGTCATTGGCCAATTGAAAATGAATGGATGAAGAAGGGGAATTAGATGAAGATGGAAGGGGATGAATAAGATCACACATTTGTCAAAGAAGGACTTTTACCAAATTAATAGCATTCATTCATTTTGGGAGATGGAATGTACATCCCATCAATCCCCTAAATCCAATGATATTAATTTGAAAAGTCAAATCAACCTTGACCAAGGCCCAACAACAAATAAGAAACTCAATTAAGTCAATACAAATGGTCAACACAATTAAAATGGCATTTATTCAATTAAAGATAATAAAATAATGCATTAAATTCAAATATGTTTTGTCCAAATCCTAAAATCTCATCAAAACACCAAATAAATGGCCATGAGATTTATCATAGGTCAAACAAGGTCAAAGGACCTTGGAGAAAAAATTTCATAATTTTTGGGCATTTAAAAATATTTTTAAACAATTAAAAACAAATGCAAAATCAATTAATTGATAAAAACTATTAATAATGATCCAAAAAATAATTTTAATTCAGAATATGAAAGAGAAAAATATTTGAAATTTTTTGGTTAAAGTCCCATATTTTTTGGATCAATATTAAATTTATTATGAATTATTGAAGAAAATGGAATTAAAATGAAATTCAGAAAATCCAAAAATACGTGGACCATCAGATCTCCCTCATTAATTGAGGTGGCAGATCTGATGATCCAAAACACGCGTTCCATGTACACCTGAGTCAACTGCGTGGCAAAAGGAGTAATCAAAACAAACGATCCAGATTAGAACATGAGACTTGGATCAAGTGGCTCAGACTCAAGACACATCATCACCGAAGCCAGAGCTCCAGTTGTCTTCTCCGGTGAGCTCCACCGGACTGGTCAACATGAACCATCATTAAAATACAAAACATGGACATGATCTTAAAGAAAAAAACATCATTGAGCACGAATATGACCTCTAATTCCGCCAATTCCAAATATATTAAGAGATATGTGGAATTGAAAAATGAGGTTCATGATCTGAGTTGCTTCGATTTGGCCTCAAAGCAACTCAATCTTCTTGCCTACATTGGTAGGACTTCAGAAAACTCAAGAATCAATGGAATTGAGCAATAAATTGAGAGAATCGAAGAGTTTAAAATTTCTGCAAATTACATTCAATGGAGGTCTGGACTTGCTAGATATGGATCTGAATTGTGCTTGGCTTCACTTCACTTGCTTGCAGGAGAGGAATGGAAAGGTTTAGAAGCAATGGACTCCTGGAGAATTGAATTCCAAATCAGTGGAGATTCAGGCTCAAATTCAAATGAATTTATCAGGGTTATCCTATGAGAGTGAGGGGTTTTCAATGGGGATTCAAAGCTGGCGTGATGTGTGTGTCATTTCTGAGCAAATGCAGCTGTATATATAGCAAAATCCATGTGATATTTGCACACTCTTTTCAACCTTCCAAATTTGGCAAATGATGATAGCATGGTGCATGGGCACGCATAGGCCAATGAAATGATAGCTTGAAGTCCAAAATGAATGATCAGATATGTTGAAGCAAGCTTGGAATGCAAGGCAATTGAACATTGATGCTTGAAGTTGGATCCATGCTAAATGATATCAGCCTGTTTAAGCCATGCGCAGCCTATGCATTTCAAGTCCAAAATGAATGAGTTTGAGCTCTTTGGGAAGGTGAGATCAAGAGGAACAAGTTTGATGTTGAACACTTTTTCATTTGGAGTTTGGAACTTGGAGAAATTTGAGGTGGAAGTTTCGAAAAATTTGACATATCAAAATTTTTCTAAGTGTCAAGCCATATGTCTAAATATTCCACCTTGCTTAACTTTTTATGGGAGCTTCAAATGAGAAACGTGTCTTCATCAAAGTTGTAACTCTCTAAAAGACCTTCAAAGTGGTCACCAATGTCATGTTATTTAGATTTGAAATGATATAGTTATGCTTTTTTGATGTTTGGGAAAATCACTTGATCAATGGTATAGGTCAAAAGTGACCTATAATGTAGCCTCATATCACATGTTCAAAGAAGTTGAATTTGCTCCCACTCCAAACATAATATTTGAAGTAGACACATTTAATCATGTTCAACACTTTTTCATTTGGAGCTTGGAACTTGGAGAAATTTGAGGTGGAAGTTTAGAAATTTTTGACATATCAAAATTTTTCTAAGTGTCAAGCCATATGTCTCAATATCCCACCTTGCTTAACTTTTTATATGAGCTTCAAATGAGAAAAGTCTATTCATAAAAGTTGTATATCTTTCAAAGACCTTAAAAATGGTCACCAATTTCATGTCATTTGGATTTGAAATGATAGAGTTATGAATTTTTGAAGTTTGGAGAAATCACTTGATCAATGGTATATGACAAAAGTGACCTATAATGTAACCTCATATCATATGCTTTAAAAGTTGAAATAGATCCCACTCCAAACATAAAAGTTGAAGTAGGAACATTTAATTTGATTGTGAAACTTGTAAATCTTTCATCTCATAAAAATTGAGCAAGTTATGGCCTTGGGAAATTGACTTTCAAATTAGGGTTTAGACAAAATGACCTATAATGTTTCAACATAGAAAATGATTTTCCAAGCAAACTAGCTCTAGGTCTCAACATGAAAGTTGTTTATAATGTCATCTAGAGTAATGTTTCTCTTGTAATCATTTTCATATGGTGAAAGTTGTAGGAGATAGGGTCTAGGGAGACCCAGTTTTGATTAGATGAATCCATCTGGCCAACCACCATCAACCAACTTGCCAACTTCCAATTCTCTTGAATTTCTAGGATCATGGTAGATCATATATGCATAAGATGATGAATTTTGATGTGCCCCTTGATAAATTTGATCAATTGGTGAGATATCTTGTTGGAGAAGTTACTCAAGATACCTAGTCAAACTAGGGTTTCCAAGGCAAATCACCCTCAAACTCTTGAAGCAAACTTAACCAATATAACATGTAGAGAACATTGAGACTCATATATGATGTTCACAACCATTCTTGGATCAATTCTTGGTTGTGCTCTTTGTTCATGAGGGTCTCAAACCCTAGATGTGATCTTGGTGAATAAAGGAGATCATGCCCTACCTACAAAAGAGTTAGGCAAATACAAAGACATATTTTTGGTATTTTGGTTATGAAATGATAAAATACAACTATGATATAATCACAAAGTGCTCGGTGATCTCTCCCAAAACAAACCCAATGAAAAGGGGTAAGGAGGATGCCAAGGTATAATCCCAATGCTTATGCTCATGATGGAATTGCATGAGGGATCTTAGGGTCAAAATTGGGGTCTTACAGTATTGTGTGGAAACTTGGATTTTTTTTTCCTCCTTTGGAAGATGTCTTTGTTCAAGGATCCATGCTTGTGAATAGAGGGTTGAGTGTTCTCCAAATAATGACTTAATCAATTGAAAAGCAAAACATCACTAACATCTAATCAATTAACATTTGACTAACTTTTATTATTCTTTATTTTATTTTCAAGTCATTTACTTTATACAATTTAAATTCAAGTCATTTACCATTTCATTTGTCATTAACATATCATTCAACTTGTTTATGTTTATGTCATTTTCACTTTGCTCACTTGAGCCATATATTGTGATTGTATATATTTATTTGTGTATTTTGTTTGTATTTGTGGTCTTAGGACCTTAAAGTACTTAATAAACAACAAAAACCCTAAAACATGTTTGTGTGGATTGTTGGATTTGATCTGAGCTTTTTGGACTTAGAATTAGGCAACATTCCTTATGCAAAAGGACTTGGACAATGCCAACGTTTCTGAGACCAAGCTATTGTGATTTGGGTTTTCATCTGGTGCAAGTATTGGGATCCAGATGAATTCATCTGCTACATGGTCTTGATACAACTGTTACTTTGAACCTGTGTATAATGCCTTATATTGAGCCAATCAAGGAGTATGTCATCTGATACATGAGAAGACAAAGAAGATTGTTAGTTGTGAAGTTGCTTGCTTGGATGTGGCTATCTTTATTTGATGCCTTGATCTTCATATTGCTATTTGCTTATTGATATTGCTTGATTCAAAGCCCAAATGGAAAATGGGTTTCAATATTACATTCTTGTCTATTGAATTGCATCCCGTTGGTCAGATCTTTTCAACTCTTAACTTTTAAATTTATGCTTAGGATTAGTATCTTCATCTCCTCCCACTTCTCAAATTTCAAAATCTCTCCCCCTCTTTTGAAAAACTTTCATTGCTTGTGATTTCAAACTTAGACTTTATTGCAAATTAGAAACCTTGGCCTTATGCCATTGCAATTTTAAACTCTTTTCTTAAATCAAACTTGTAAATGAATATAATCATATTGACTTAAAATTTCAAAAGACAAAAAGAAATAACACTCATTCAAACTCTTTTGGGCTTTTGTGCCTCTTTCAAACGTAAACTTTTGTTAAAATCAATCCACTCATTTTGAAATTGATACCACGAACTACGAGGTTTTGACCCCTCATTTTATGTTGGTACGTAGGCATAAGTCTGAAGGTCTTATCAAACACAAAAGTATAATTAATAAATTCTTTTCTCATCCCCACACTCTATTTATTGCAAACATCTTTTATTCCAAAACACATACACACATAAAAAAGGGCTCCCTAGGAGTACCTAGGACACTCTGGGTGCTAACACCTTCCCTCTGTGTAACCAACCCCCTTACTTGTAATCTCTGGCATTTTGTTAGTTTTCATTTGAAAACTTCTAATCTTTGGGTTTTGTTCGTACTTTTTTCTTTTCCTTTGGAAACAATAAAAGCGATGTGGCGACTCAGGTTTTATTGACGTTAAGTTTATCCATAGCTTAATGGTCATAAGTTTACCACTACAAAAATTAAGTGGTGACTCTGCTGGGGAGTAGTCCTCAGTGGGTTTAGCTTACTTTTTTATGTGTATATAATTGTATATTTGTTGTTTGTATATTTGTTTGCATGATATAATCTGCTTGTTGTGCTTGGTGATCTCTGAGTGGTGAGATAAGTTCTAACCCGAACTTTAGTGCAATTAAGATAGGAGGATGGTATAGTCATGTTCGACTTGTGTGGAGTAGTCCTTAACAAGTTGTCTTGAGACCCATCTACTCAGGGGAGACCCTTTTGGAGTTATTGATGTCACACAAGTCATTTGTGGTTAGGCATTTCTTTCTCTGATTTGGGGTCCAAGAAGCTGAGGACCGTATAACATTTAACCCAACTTGGCCTATTTAGGACGTAGTATGGCGACTGTTCAGGTGTAGACCTGATAACAGTTGTTACGCGATACTACACTCAGACATGTTTCTCTTGAGAATATTATGGGTTGATGAGTTGGTCATCCTAACCTATAATATACGATAGATGGAATTAAGACTCTCGGAACATTGTTAGAACATGATCTACAGGTTTTTATGCTTAGTACACTCCTTTGGAATGGTTCTTAACCTAACTCCATGCTCATGACTCACAACAACCTTTTGATTCTTGGTTGATCCAATCAAGTCTTGTCAATATCAATGGAACTTGGGTGTTGATAAGGTGAAAACCATAATCCACCAAAATAGATTATTGATCTTGACAATGAATTGATTCATCCCTTTACCTTTGTTTATTTGCCTTGTGTGTGATCCCTTATTTGTGATTTTTGCATTCATGCATTCATGCACATCATAACATTCACCACACGAAAAATAAATTCAAGGAACTGAGGTTTTATTTGCAAATACTTTCAGACCATGGATTATGCACGAAGGAACACTAAGAAGTACAGTTTCAGATGTCCTTATTTGAAAGAGCTAAGGAAGCTATCATCTTTTTGTATTAGATCCCTTAGATTTCAAGCAACGTCATGGGAAGCTTTTATCTGTGTTATCTGTTGATGTGGTTGAAGGACTCTTGAGTGTGTTGGTTCAGTTCTATGACCCTCTCTACCATTTCTTCACTTTTTCAGATTATCAGCTTATGCCTATGTTGGAGGAGTGTGCCCATCTCTTGGGAATACCCGTTTCTGACAAGGTGCCTTTCAGTGGATTGGAGAAGATTCCCAGATCTCATCTTATAGCTGAAGCTCTTCATCTGAAAAAGTCTGAGATTGAGGCTCATTGGGTGAAGAAAGGAGGAATGTTTGGGTTGACTTCTGAGTTTCTCATAGGGAAAATTGCTGCCTTTGCTCAAGCCAGTAGTATGGATGCTTTTGAAGCCATGTTTGTGTTGCTCATCTATGGCTTGGCTTTGTTCCCTAACATTGACGGTTTTGTTGATGTTAACGCCATTAGAATCTTTTTGATTGTGAATCTTGTGCCTACTCTGTTGGGTGATGTGTACTTCTCTTTGCATTTGAGGAATTCTAAAGGTGGCGGGATTATTGTGTGTTGTGTTCCTCTTTTGTACAAGTGGTTTATTTTGCACTTGCCTCAGACGCATGCTTTTATGGAGAACAAACAATGTCTATGATGGTCCCATAGACTTATGCCTCTCACTAATGATGATATTGTCTAGTATGATCTTGTATTGAGTAGCTTGGATATTACTGATAGTTGTGGTGAATTATCTAATGTTCCTCTCATTGGTACGCGAGGAGGAATCAACTACAACCCTATTTTGGCTCGTCGACAACTTGGGTTCCCCTTGAGAGACAACCCTAATAACACTCAGTTAGAAGGTCTTTTCTATCAAGGGGTAAAGATCCCCAACATTTGAAGCAGAATATGATTCATGCTTGGCATAATATGCATAGGAAAGGAAGATACGAGCTTAGTCTGCACAACTGTGTAGCTTTGGAAGCTTACACTTCTTGGGTGAAAAGGAAAGCTTTGGAGTTAATGATGTTGTATGCTTGTGAGAGACCTATGTCTATGGTTATGGTTGAGCCATCAACTCTCCCTAACCAAGATGTAGAGGAGTTGGAAGACGCACTCGCCAAGATGAAGCAAGAGAAAGATATGTGGGAAGAGCGGTTCCATGCTTTGAGCCGAAAGCATGAGGAGTTGCAGCTTGAGTTTAAGGACAAATATGCACTTATTGAACTCCTTGAAGATCGAGCAGTGAAGAGACAGAGAGAGCCAGAGGGTCCATCTTCATCTAGAATGCTTCAGCCTTCCGGTGCTTGGAAGAAGATTGTTGATCATCTTGTCCTCGAGAAGGCTCAGATGAAAACATCTTTTGAGTATGAGGTTCGACGCATCTGAAGGAAGTATGCGCCTGCAGCCAGACCATCTGACATTGTTGCTAAGGGGTACTTAGGATGATTAGTTTCCTTTTCTCTTGTATTTGTACTTTGGTTTCTGAAGTTGTACTCAGTGTAATCCTTCCAAATATTTTTTGAATAAAAGCGATTTTTATGGTCAATCAAATTGTTACTATTGTTATTATTTAATATTTGCAAATAGAACTTCATATGTTCCTTGAAATTATAAACAAACAAAACATTGCATTTCATGCATCATTTGCATAACAGGTTTACTTCTGCCAGATGTCTTATCGGTTATTCTTTTGTGCCTCAGCCAAGTTGACTCACTGATACAACACTCGCGCCAATCAACTAAGAACTATGGAGCACTTAGAGCAAGAGAACCTAGAATTGGAGGATGAGATTGCTCGTCTGACTACTATTATGGAGTATGTTCTTGTTGCGCATAATCAGTCTTCACCAACTCATGCAACTCCTCCTCCTCAGAGGACTGTCGTCTCATAGGTTTCTACCTCAACCATGCCTGTCGGATTCTCGTGGGGGATGCCACCGAATTTTATGCCTGAGGGGTTTGCACCCACATTTGCTTCTATGTCGGCATCTAGCCCGGTCATGTTTGGGCCGCCTCTAGTTGTTCATACCTTGCCTCGTGTTGAGGACACCATCTACCATTCTGAGTCTTCTGAGGGCCCGGATGTTTATGAGAAGATGGATGAAATGAAGGATCAATTCCTTGAGCTGCACAAGAAGTTGAAAACATTGAGAGGAAAAGACCTGTTCGGTAAGAGTGCTGATGAACTTTGCTTAGTACCAAATGTGAAGATCCCGATGAAGTTCAAGCTCCCTGACTTTGAAAAGTATAAGGGAAATACCTGTCCACTTAGCCACCTTGTTATGTATGCCAGAAAAATGTCAACTCAAACTGATAATGATCAGTTATTGATTCACTACTTTCAAGACAGTTTGACTGGTGCTGCTCTGAGATGGTACATGGGGCTCGACAGTGCAAGTATTCTTACGTTCAACGATTTGGGTGAAGCTTTTATGAAACAGTACAAGTATAATATGGACATGGCGCCTGATAGAGACTAGCTGAGGTGTATATCTCAGAAGGATAATGAGAGACACAAAGAGTATGCCCATAGATGGAGGGAACTTACTGCTCAGATTAATCCTCCGTTTGAAGAGAAGGAGATGACGAAGATTTTCCTGAAGACCTTGAGTTCGTTTTATTACGAACGAATGATTGCCAGTGCCCCCGGTGACTTTATCGAAATGGTAAACATGGGGATGAGGTTAGAGGAAGGAGTCTGTGAGGGACGTCTGTCTAAGGAAGAGGTGTCATCTAGTAAGAAATATGGAAGTGGTTTTGCCAAGAATAAGGAAGGGGAAACCAATGCAGTATCTGTAGGGAGGAAAATGAGGCCTCTTATTAGAAAAAATCTGCAACCACATCAGCATCAACATCAAGTTTCATCAGTTATTCCATTATTTTCTAACAATCAATCAATGCCAATTCAACAACAACATCAACAACAACGGCAACAAAGAACCAACAACTATAACAACAACAAAAATAATCAACAATAACAAAATTTCGAGAAGAAGAAGGTCTCTTTTGACCCTATTCCTATGTCATACGCCGAACTCTACCCGTCTTTGGTTCTCAAGAACCTAGTTCAACCAAGAAATCCACCTCAAATTCCAGAACCACTTTCGTGGTGGTATAAGCCCAAACTCCATTGTGCCTTTCATCAAGGAGCTCTCGGACACGATATTGAGAATTGTTACCCATTGAAGTATGAGGTACAAAAACTTGTGAAGACTGGGATGGTGTCCCTTGAGGACTGTGCACCGAATGTGAAAGCCAATATGTTGCCCGCTCATGGTAATTCCTCTGTCAATATGGTAGATGGTTGTCTTGAAGAGTTTAAGATTTATGATGTCCGCTTTATCAGAAGGTCCATGGTACGATGCATAAGGACATTTGTCTGGTTAGTGAGTGCGAGCATGACCATGATGGTTGTGCAAACCCTCGAGGATACGTCATTGTCAAGAGGGATATTCAAAGGTTAATGGATGAGGGTATGATTCAGAATTTTCAGTCCCGTCACTTGTGTGACGATGTTAATGTTATCGTTCCTATGTTTAAGACCCCAAAGCAGGTAGTGATTCAATTTGATAGCAGCAGCATCAATAGTTTGGTATCGACGTTAGTAATACGGTTAGCGGGCCCTGTCCAATATGCATCCGATAGAGTTGTTCCTTATCAGTATAATGCTACCATGATGGAGAATGGATAAGAGGTTCCATTGCCTACGACAAATTCTGTTGTGAATATAATCGATATTGGGAAAGTGACCCGTAATGGTCGTGTGTTTGGTCCAGTCTTTCTAAAAGATGTAGAAGAGGTTGCAGTTGGTAAGAAGGTTGAGGTACCTGCAGTAAACCCGGTTAGTGCTCCAATGAGTCAGTCTGGTGAATCCAGCAAATTGAAGCCTAACGATGATGATGAAGTTCTACAATTAATCAAGAAGAGTGAATTTAATGTGGTGGAGCAGCTGCTCCGAACTCCTTCAAATATTTCAGTGTTGTCTCTGCTAATGAATTCCGAAACGCATAGAGAAGCATTAAAAAGAGTGTTGGAGAAAGATTACGTTGAGCACAACGTTATTGTGGATCATTTTGATCTAATAGTGGCTAACATTACTTCTTGCAACAATCTAAGTTTTTGTGATAAAGAGCTTCCTGAGGAAGGCAGAAATCACAATTTGGCACTACATATATTGATGAATTGCAAGGAGGATTCATTGTCAAATGTGTTGGTTGATACCAGTTCTTCTCTGAATGTACTCCCGAAATCTACTATGTCCAGGTTACCCTACCAAGGCGCCCAATGAGGTATAGTGGTGTGATCGTCAAAGCATTTGATGGTTTTCACAAGACCGTCATTAGAGAAGTGGACCTTCTAGTGAAGATGGGTCCGAGTGATTTTCAAATTACTTTTCAAGTAATGGATATCCACCTGGCCTATAGCTGCTTGTCAGGAAGGCCGTGGATTCATGAGGAGGGAGCTGTAACGTCAAATCTGCACCAGAAAATGAAATTTGTGAAGAACGGCAAGCTTGTCATCGTCGGTGGAGAGAAAGCACTCTTGGTGAGCCACCTGTCGTCTTTTTCATATGTTAAAGCTGAGGAGGAGATTGGAACTCCGTTCTAAGCCTTATCTATTGCTAAAGTAAAGAAAACTGGGGCACCCTATCGCAACCTGAAAAATGGAATGCGAAAAAAAGCAACCGGCGAAGAAAGACAGGAGAGTCGCCACCGTGCGTTATTTATCCCAAATGAGGGAAAGGAAACGCTCGAAGTAAACCTAGAAAAAAGGAAAGGACAAGACAGGGTCTCGCAACCAAATCTTGGGTTCGGGAGTCGATTATGCGAAGGGAAGGTATTAGCACCCCTACGCATCTGTAGTACTCTACGGGATCCACTTTTGTAGTTCTTGTCTAAAGGGTGTGGGTTTATCTACTGTGTTATTTACTAAAAAAAGGGAGGGTCAAAAGAAAATGAATCGCACGGATGTCGCATCCACTGCATACGTATCTCATCTGAATATGAGAATCAGAGTCTTCGTAGCTCGGCTACCTAGGGGTTAAGGGTAATTGTGCTCGCTAAGACATCGCGTCTTATGCCTACGTATCTCATCTGGAACGAGAATCAGAGCAAGCCGTAGTTCGGCTAACTACGGGGTTATGGATTGGGTTTTGGACGAACGACGTCACTACGCAATCTACCGGATGCTCGACCTTTGGAGACTTACTCGCCTGTAGTAGAAGGAGTAAACGTGTTAGGAGAAGAAAAATCAATGGGTTTGTAGGGTTAGGGATGCTTATGCAAAAGGAGTCCTGGACAAAGGAACCTGCATAAAGTAAACACAAAAACATTGCCTCCTATCGAGGTCTTCCAGCAAGGAAAGCAGTAAAATGCGGGAAAAATATAAAAGTACCACACGGATAAAGATCCGAAGTAACATCAATTAAAGGAACGATAAACCCTGAGATCCTTCCAAGCTAACACCATCAAAGAAAGTGAGTCAGTACAGGTAATCGGAATGAAACCTCCAGGTGGTATCCCACAAATAAAGTGGAACACCAGGCAAACCATCTCTGCAAGAGTCATATGAGCCCTCACAAAACAAAACTCAACAAACAGGTTAGAGAAACAAAATAGGGTAACCAAGAGTTGCCCCCAAATCAAAATGTAACCACATGAATAATGCCCTTTCAATTCACAAAAAGCTCATAAAAAGCAACCAAGGGTAGGAGGCCTAAACCTCTTGTCAAACACATGCATCAAAAGGATATCAAATTCACCCATAATACCTCATACATTTAGAGCATTCAAATTAAAGGCATAAAGATGATGGATATAGGGCAAACCTGATTGGAGAGATCGGTTGAAATCAAATGGCACGACTGGATTTGCAAACCAATGTTAGGGTTTGCTTGAGCTGAAAGTGTGTGAGTCAGAATGAACCTTTCAGAGTTGCCTGGAGGTTGCTGCAGATTAATTCTCACTCTCTCTGTCTAGGTTTCTCTTCAGGTTTTGTCCAGGGTTTTGTTCCAAGGAAACCTCATAGTTTTTTGCTTCTCTTCCTTTTTCTGTTTGTTCTCCCTCTTTTATAACCTGATTTTCATGGCTTTATGGGCTCAAATGAGAGAGGTCCAAATCTGAGATTTTTTCATTTATTTATTTAATTTAATTTAATTTAATTTAATTTTTTTTTCGTTATTTTTTTTTTTCGTTTTTCGTTTTTTTTTCGTTTTTTTTCGTTTTTTTTTTTTTTTTGCATAACACGTGGGCTTCGCCTAGCGAGCATGACAGGTCATGAACAAACCTTTGCTCCTTCAAGATTAACGTTTTGACTGACGAATAGACCCCTGTTGGAAGTAACTCAAGTCTTTCCCTTGTGTTGACTGATCATCTAAATAGAACCCACAAAGTGTCCTGGATGATGTTCAAGCTTCTTGGAGCTAATCCCGATTGACATGATGAAATGCAATGTATCTAATGTTAAATGACTTAAAAAGGAATGCGTGAATGAGGAGGGCAAATTTTGGGGTGTTATAGCTACCCCTATTCAGTCATCAGTTAACCCGAGCAGGATGAAAGCGAACAACTTATCAGACAAACAGGGTGAGCTGTGATTGAATACCAAAGACAGATCGAAAATTTGCGCTCTGAGAACACCACAAAAATGCTGAAATACACCGCGCTGTTTATTTCTCTTCTGATCCTCTGGCTGAATCTGAATCAGTCTTCTGACTTAATCTTGAGTTTCGATCCTCTGGCTGAATCTATACTCAATTTAGTCCACTGGTTGGATGTTAATTTTGATCCTCGGGCTGGATATGGTTTCAGTCTTCTGGCTAGATCTTCTTCAATCTTCTGGCTAGATCTTCTGGCTAGATCTCCTTTGTTTCGATTCTCTGGATGAATCTATTTCCTTTGATTCTCTGGCTGAATCTACTTCGATCTTCTGGCTAGATCTGAATCATTTCGATTCTCTGGCTGAATCTATTTCCGGTCTTCGGGATAGACCTGACTTCGATCTTCTGGCTAGATCTTCTTCGATCTTCTGGCTAGATCTTCTTCGATCTTCTGGCTAGATCGGGACTGATTTGATGATAAATTCCCATCATCAGGATCCCGCATCTGAGGCATGCACTGGTTGACTCTCTTTCGAAATCTGCGCCCAATCTTCATGTTAGATATACAGCTTCGAGAATATCCCACTCTTGGGCTTCGTACATATTCTTCAGGCTAGAACATGTTATACCGACTCTTCGATTAAACTTTGTTTTTTAAATGCGATCCGCGGGCTGGATCCTCTTGTAGGTTGATTTTCTGTTGAGCTGTCAATCTATTCCTCCAGCTGGCTTGCTGGGGAAATAATGCTCATAGTCGATTCTCTGGCTGACTCTTCGAAATGACCCTCAGGCTGGATCTCTGGAAAACGATTTTCAGGCTGAATCTTCAAAAATGACCCTCAGGCTGGATCACTGGAACAAGGATTCTCAGGCTGAATCTTCGAAATGACCCTCATGCTGGATCACACACACACTTGATCCTCTGGGCGAATCTAATGACTTTGGTTGTAAAGTAATTTTTCAGTCTGCTTTGAAGAACCTGTTTATCAGCTTATGTGTATGTTTGATATGCATGCAAATGCAAATGCAAATGTTATGCATGGTGCAAAAGAAAAAAGAAATCTTCTTGGGGAAGCAACTCTGGCAGGGAACGGATCACTGTATCAATCCTTGAATGCTCTGTGGGGAACGATCCGTCTGCCGGGACCGGGGAGCCTCCGAAAAGAAATCGGCCTTTTTTGAAAAGTTGACTTTGCTGGGGAAGTATCAACTATGGAAACTTTGCTTGGCGAGGCTCTGCGAGGAGAGTCTGTGAGGAAAGCACTTCATGGGGAATGTCGTAGGAATCGACCTTTGCTGGGGATATGAACTTGCTAATCGTCCTCAAGCTAGGGATTAGAAATAATCTGCTGGGGGAATGAGATGAACACCACCCTCTTGTCTATTGGGTATGCGACTACTCCGCTGTTGCTGGGAAGATACAGTCTGGCACTGTCAACTCCGCTGGGGATATATAGTCTGGATACTGTCAGCTCTACTGGGGATAGACAGTGTGGATACTGTCAACTCTACTGGGGAACCTGCTCTGCAGAGGAGAGGCTTTGTCAACCGCTTGGGGGTGAGGATTCATGACTTGGCATCCGGTTCCTGTGACCTGTAACCAAAAAATACACGTATGCCCCGGGGAATTACTCGGTTTGAATTCACCATCCGGGATTAAGCACATTCAAAGAAATTTTAACTGTTTTCCTGCGCAAGTCATCTGCAAAAGCCACCATTACATTCAGATGCAATATGTTTCCTCAAGAATTCAGACATCTTTTGCAAACAAACTGATAAATGAAAAATAAAGAGGCTTTTTAACTGAATATTCGACTTTTGTTGGTTGAAAAATTTGTGCCAGGAATAGGCGAGTACATCAGGAAGCTGATCCCTGGAAAGATGCGATCGCTATAAATTGAACAAGAGAAACTATCCTAATGGCAATGTGGAAACGGGGTCCCACCGAGTTTCGACTCTACTATGGCTCGTATGTCCTCAAGACGCTCTTCTCATCTTGCTTTCTGAAGTGGATGGTTAGACGATATTTAACCTTCGAAGATTGCCGGATTGAATGAAACGGTGATATAACACGGATGAACTCAGATCGCAGTTATTCGTTTATTCCCTAACTTTTGCGTGGACCACCCTTTTGGGTTTTCAATCCACCGGGATACCCTTTTTTGCCTGAGCCGCCCTTTCGGGTTTTCGACTCACCGGGTGTACATTTTTTTGGATTTTTATATCCCTAATTTTTGCCCGAACCTCTTCATTCTTTTTTTTTTGGTTCGTCGGGATACCCCTTTTTTGCCTGGACTATTCTTTTTACTGTCCAGCGGGTCTATTTTATGCGAAGTATTTTTTTAACTGCATCTGAGTTGACAAGGGACGGGAAGTCTTCGCCATCCATGGTTGTTAGCATCAGAGCTCCGCCAGAGAAAACTCTTTTAACCACGTATGGACCCTCGTTGTTCGATGTCCATTTGCCCCTGTGATCTGTGTTGGTAGGAAGAATTCTTTTGAGTACCAATTCACCGACTTGATACTCCTGAGGGCGCACTTTCTGATCAAATGCTCTCTTCATCCGTCTCCGATATAGCTGGCCATGGCATATAGCTGCTAGTCTCTTTTCTTCAACTAGGCTCAGCTGATTGTATCGAGAACGGACCCATTCTGCTTCGTCCGGCTTCATTGTTTCTGCAGGGAAAAGTTATTCTGGCACAAAATGGCATATGAACCCCCTCCGATGTGATCAACACTGCACCAACTCCGCGACCATTGACGTTGGCAGCCCCATCAAACATCATAATCCATTTGGATTCAGGGTCAGGCCCCTCCTCCGGGAGTGGTTCCTCCCAATCTTTCGATTTGAGAAACATGATGTCCTCATCAGGAAAGTCGAACCTCATAGGTTGGTAATCATCAATCGGTTGTGCGGCAAGATAGTCTGACAAGACACTTCCTTTGATGGCTTTTTGTGAAGTGTATTGGATGTCATACTCTGTCAGCATCATTTGCCACCTAGAAACCCTACTGGCTTTTCAAAAATATACTTGACTTGATCCATCTTTGATATTAATAGAGTCGTGTGAGTCAACATATACTGTCTTAGTCGGCGAGCAGCCCATGCCAAAGCGCGGCAAGTTTTCTCGAGCAGTGAGTATCTTTGTTCACAGTCGGTAAACTTTTTGCTAAGGTAGTATATTGCATGCTCTTTTCGACCTGACTCGTCATGCTAACCGAGCACACAACCCATTGACCTTTCTAACACAGTCAAGTACATGATCAACGGTCTTTTCCTCTCGGCCTGTAGACTGGCCCCGATCTTGATCTCTTTCTTGTCGTCTTCGGTACCAATGTTGATGGTCTCAACCACCTCCCGATAAGGTGTGATAGCTCGGTCCTCCTGTTTCAACAACCTGGCTAACTCCTCAGGCAATTCACAATCTTCCTCAGCCCCTTCTTCGGCTTGATAGATAGGATTGTCGAAGTCATACTTGGCCATAACAGTGTCGTTAGCAGTAAGATCCGGGTGATCAGTTTTACGAGGTGTTTTTTGGAAAGAAAAAACGAAAAAGAAACATGAAAAAGAAACATTTCCGTTTTTGTAAAAGTAAAAATAATTGAAAGAAAGAGAACACAAAATTGTTTGCAAAAGCTGTCCTTTATTGATGAAGAAAATAATTGCGAAATGTAACTAAATGGATGGCCCTACAGATGAGTCATTACACCTTGGTCAAAGTGTAAGACTTTGTTATGCATGTGATAAAAGGAAAACAATAAAAATTACTCCTTCAGTAGAGTAAACCGGACGACTTTTTCAGACGACCAATTGTCAAGCTTTTCTCCTAGGACACACGGGCGAATCCAACTATCTAAGTCACAGTCGCTGTCAGCCTTGTCTTCATCTGCAGCATTGACGGTGTGGGGAGAAACCCAACCCCCGCTGGAGAAAGTACCGGCTTCATTCTTCTGAGACCCCGGAGTATACCCCAATCCAAACTTGTCTTCTTTTATGATTGGCTCCACAAATTTGCCCCAGCCTTGGGAATTACCAGCCTTAACCACTTCAACAGCTTGCTTGTATGAAGAGATAGAAGTCCCGACCTTCTCAGACTCAGGTGAAAAGACAGTTTCGGGCGCGACCTCACTGATGTTTATGGCTTCGAAGCCCTGACACAGCATCTCATGCATCTCGCCATCCATCTCCACATACTTAAATGTAGACAGGTGGCTAACAAAAATATCCTCTTCACCACATACGGTGACGATCTGACCTTCTAGTCCATATTTGAGCTTCTGGTGGAGAGTAGAAGTAACAGCACCGGCAGCATGAATCCAGGGTCGACCTAGCAGACAGCTATAGGCAAGCTGGATATCCATCACATAAAAGGTACTCTTGAATACCTGCGGTCCAATCTTAACTGGAAACTCAACTTCGCCACAAACAACTCGCTTAGAGCCATCAAAAGCCCTTACCACTAAATTACTCGGCCTCAGGGTGGCGTCATCGTAATCCAACTTCGTTAAGGCTTTCTTTGGGAGAACATTCAGAGAAGAGCCTGTATCAACCAAGACATGGGAAAGCACCGTCCCTTTGCATTCCATTGTGATATGCAAGGCTTTGTTGTGATTCCTGCCCTCAGACGTCAGGTCATAATCGGTGAAACCTAGCGCATGGCTAGTGTGTACATTCGAAACTACCGACTCCAGCTGGTTAACAGTTATCTCTGGTGGAACATAGGCCATATTCAGTACTTTCAACAAGGCTGCTCTGTGTGCCTCAGAGCACATCAATAGTGAGAGAATGGAGATCTTTGAGGGTGTCTGATTTAGCTGGTCGACTACCTTGTAGTCACTTTTCTTGATAATCCTCATAAACTCATCCACTTCCTTCTCGAATGCGGTCTTAGGAGGAGCTTCCTCGGTAGTAACCTCTTTGGTGGATACCTGTTTTCCTTTAGCCTTGGCAGCTGCCTCAGTTTCAGTATTCGTGCGCAATATTGATGGTGCAAATAGGCGTCCACTGCGAGTGAAGCCACCAATTCCTCCAACATTGTATACAGCGGAGCTACCAATGTCAATGTCTTCTTCGTTAACTTTCTGCCCCTAGCAGTAGATATCAGCCCCGTAGTGCCACAGAAGTTGATGAGGACTCATCCTGATATGGCAGTGAAGATAGAAGAAGAAGTTCAAAAGCAGATTGATGTTGGTTTCCTTGTTACCGCTGAGTATCCGCAATGGGTGGCCAATATTGTGCATGTTCCGAAGAAGGATGGAAAAGTCTGTATGTGCGTCGATTATAGAGATTTGAACAAAGCTAGTCCAAAAGATGATTTCCCTCTGCCACACATTGATATTTTGGTAGACAATACGGCTAAATTCAAAGTCTTTTCATTTATGGATGGATTTTCCGATTATAATCAGATCAAGATGGCACCCGAAGATATGGAGAAGACCACATTCATTGCGCCATGGGGAACATTATGTTACAGAGTGATGCCTTTCAGTTTAAAGAATACTGGTGCAACATACCAGAGAGCGATGACCATTCTTTTTCATGATATGATGCATAAAGAGATCGAAGTTTATGTTGATGATATGATTGCTAAATCCAGTCATGAAGAAGAGCATGTTGAGCATTTGTTGAAGTTATTCCAGTGTTTGAGGAAGCACAAACTCCGCTTGAATCCCAATAAGTGTACATTTGGTGTTTTTCTGGTAAGTTGTTGGGCTTTATTGTCAGCGAGAAGGGTACTGAAGTTGATCCTACCAAGGTCAAAGCAATACAAGAAATGCCTACGCCCAAAACTGAGAAGCAAGTCAGAGGTTTTCTTAGACGCTTGAATTATATCTCAAGATTCATATCGCATATGACTACCACGTGTGCGCCTATATTCAAGCATCTTCAGAAAGATCAATCTTGTGATTGGACCGAGGATTACCAGAAAGCCTTTGACAGTATCAAAGAGTATCTACTTAAGCCTCCGATTTTATCGCCGCCTGTTGAAGGAAGACCTTTGATCATGTATTTGATTGTGCTTGATGAGAGTATGGGTTGTGTTCTGGGTCAGCAAGATGAAACTGGAAAGAAAGAATATGTTATTTACTACCTCAGTAAGAAGTTCATTAACTGTGAGACTCGGTATTCTATGCTTGAAAAGACTTGTTGCCCATTGGCTTGGGCTGCTAAGCGTCTGCGTCAGTATATGTTAAATCATACTACTTGGTTGATATCCAAAATGGATCCAATCAAGCATATTTTCGAGAAGCCTGCTTTAACTAGGAGGATTTCCCATTGGCAGATGTTGTTATCTGAGTATGATATTGAATATCAATCTCAAAAAGCGATTAAACATAGTGTCTTGGCTGACCACTTGGCTCACCAACCGATTGAAGATTATCAGTCAGTGTAGTATAATTTTCCTGACGAAGAAATCTTGTACTTGAAAATGAAAGATTATGATGAACCATTGATTGAAGAAGGGCTAGAACCTGGTTCCTGTTGGGGCATGGAATTTGATGGAGCTATTAATCAATATGGTAATGGCATTGGGGCAGTGATTATTACTCCTCAAGGAACTCATTTTCCATTTACAGCTAGATTGACTTTCAAGTGTACAAATAACATGGCTGAATATGAAGCTTGCATTATGGGACTTGAAGAGGCCATTGATCTCAGAATCAAATATCTTGACGTCTATGGAGATTCAACTTTGGTTGTGAATCAGATCAAAGGAGAATGGGAGACGAATCCATCCGGTTTGATACCATATAGAGATTATGCTAGGAGGGTTTCAACTTTCCCGTTGGCAGATGTTGTTATCTGAGTATGATATTGAATACCAATCTCAAAAAGCGATTAAACATAGTGTCTTGGCTGACCACTTGGCTCACCAACCGATTGAAGATTATCAGTCAGTGTAGTATGATTTTCCTGACAAAGAAATCTTGTACTTGAAAATGAAAGATTATGATGAACCATTGATTGAAGAAGGGCTAGAACCTAGTTCCTGTTGGGGCATGGTATTTGATGGAGCTATTAATCAATATGGTAATGGCATTGGGGCAGTGATTATTAC
The DNA here is from genome assembly GCF_024323335.1 of Lathyrus oleraceus. Classification (NCBI taxonomy): domain Eukaryota; kingdom Viridiplantae; phylum Streptophyta; class Magnoliopsida; order Fabales; family Fabaceae; genus Lathyrus; species Lathyrus oleraceus. The sequence goes on along the minus strand of NC_066585.1, from coordinate 139,796,850 downwards.
TCCTCAAGGCACTCATTTTCCATTTACAGCTAGATTGACTTTCAAGTGACAAATAACATGGCTGAATATGAAGCTTGCATTATGGGACTTGAAGAGGCCATTGATCTCAGAATCAAATATCTTGACGTCTATGGAGATTCAACTTTGGTTGTGAATCAAATCAAAGGAGAATGGGAGACGAATCCACCCGGTTTGATACCATATAGAGATTATGCTAGGAGGGTTTCAACTTTCTTTACAAAGGTTTAATTTCATCATATCCCTCGAGATGAAAACCGGATGGCATATGCTTTTGCACTGTTGGCTTCAATGATTGCGATGAAGTTTTGAAATGAAGTTCCTAATTTGACTGTGATGAGTCTTGATAGGCCAGCTGGTGTGTTTGCTGTTGAAGAGATCAAAGATGAAAAGTCGTGGTATTTTGATATCAAGTGTTTCCTCCAGAGTAAGATCTACCCGCTTGGGACATCTTTGAAATATAAGAAGACTTTAAGAAGATGAGTTGGCAACTTCTACCTGAATGGTGATGTTCTTTACAAGAGAAACTTCGATATGGTTTTCCTCAGATGCGTGGATAGACACGAAGTAGACTTATTGATGACTGAAGTCCATGAAGGTTCTTTTGGTACTCACTCCAATGGACATGCTATGGCTAAGAAGATGTTGAAGGCAGGTTAGTATTGGTTGACAATGGAATCTGACTGTTACAAGTTTGTGAAGAAATTCCACAAGTGTCAAATACATGTAGATAAGATTCATGTTCCTCCAACACTGTTGAATGTCATTTCCTCTCCATGGACCTTCTCCAAGTAGGGAATTGATATGATTGGTATGATTGAGCCTAATGCTTCGAACGAACATCGTTTCATTCTAGTGGCTATTGATTACTTCACCAAATGGGTTGAAGCGGGATCGTATGCGAATGTAACCAAGCAAGTTGTTATGAGGTTTATCAAGAATCAGATTATATGCCAGTATGGTGCCAAGTAAGATCATTACTGATAATGGATCGACCTTGAAAAATAATATGGTGGAAGCTCTTTACAAAAACTTCAACATTGCACATCATAATTCTTCTCCCTACAGACCTAAGATGAATGGGGTTGTTGAAGCTGCAAACAAGAATGAAATTCTGGTATCAGATATAAGATGTCGAAGGTAATGTCACGACACTAATATCTAAACAACAAATAAAATATAAACAGGATAAAAATAAAGAAACAATTGAACAAGCGGCACAAGAAATTGTTAACCCAGTTCGGTGCAAACTCACCTACGTCTGAGGATAATCCCACAAATCATAGAGGGAAAGGCAATAGGCAGCTTAACTGCATTAGTAGATGCATGCTTGATGATTTGTTCAAACATAAATCTACCATAGTCAAAATTCATTTTGGTTCCAACAACAAAAATAAATCTTCCAAGGGTATTAGAAATTGTGGAAGTGTGGTTGGTACGCACCCAATTTACAGCTCCTATTTTATGCAATATAGCATACTTGACAGTTAACTTCCCAGCAGGAAGATGCTTCTTAATATGCCATCCTTTTACCTGTCTAGCTGTAATTTCTCTACAGACCTCATTGTCTGTAGCTTCCAATTCACCTGCACCCTTAACTTTTCTTCCCAGAAAATTGTTAATAACAATGGGAGAAAAAGTGATGCACTTACCTCTCACAAACACTTTGCAAAATTCCTTGTTGTTCTTATTAGCAATATCCTCAAGAATGTTAACAATAAATTCCTTAACTAAACCCTCATAGCACTGAGAGAACCTAGCCATAGTCTTCATCAACCCAGTAGTCTTTATCAGGTCCATGACCTCCTGGACTTCAACAACATCCTTTCCTAACTCCCTTTCCACGGCCACCCTTCTTTGAATCACAAATTTCCATTTGGAAGCTCCATCCTCAAGATGGAAAGAAATATTATCCAAATGCACATCAGCAACTTTACCAAGAGACTTCCTCACAGTGGTTTTCTTCACAGGAGAGATGTCAGGGACATCTTCCTCAACATCCTCTTCAAACTCAGAAACTTCTCTAACCTTCCTCTTCTTCACTTCAACCTTGCTCCATGATTTGGAAAGACCAACACCAGCATTCTTCTTAGCTATTTTAGATGACATCTGTTCAGCCACAGATCTTCCTTTTCGAGTCTTCATACACTTAGCCACACTTGGCTTTAAGTGATGAAGTAAGTTATCCTCTTGGTCATCAGACCTATCATCCTCTAGGTCAATCACATCGTTTGCAACATAATGCTTCTCAGAATGGGAAGCATTGGCAGTTTTAGATGCCACATATTTTCCTTTACCAGACACAGTTTGCCCTAGAGAGCACAAACCTTCAGCAGCCATGTCCTTCTCAGAACTGGAGGAATCGTCATCCTTCTCACTATGTTGTGCAACCTCCGGAGAGGGGTACATTTTAGACAGGGGAGTAGTGACTCCCTTCACAGAATATCCTTCATTAAGGATTCTAGTGACTATGTTTCTTATGACACGATCAGTGTGGTGTATATCTTCCTTAGAGTTAGTGGCATGAGATGAGTCAGAAGGGATACTAGAGATATTACCTTGACTGGGGCATGCAAAAGCTGAGGCATCCATGGGATGGTTCAAATCAAGGGCCTCATAGGGAATAACTGATAGAGGAACCACATCCAGAATCTCATCATCGTGAAAGTCCATGGAAGGAGCGCTAACCTTTTGAGTAGACTTAGTAGTTTTTTAAGCAAAAGTAGTTTGATGTTGTGACATTTTGAAGTTTCTGTGGAAAAATTAGTGTTGCCCTAGCAGGGGAGTGTGAGGAAGAAGTAGGAAGTTGGAAGAGTTGGATTAGGTAGTGAGGTTGTGGGGGTAGCGTGTGAAAAGGTAATAGATGGTATTTCCAAAAATAAGTGATGATTTACCATAATGGGGCGCTTTATTTTAGCCACATACACACTACTTTGCTTACTTTTCCCACTCCATATTAATTGCTACAAGTCTTCATAAATGCAAAGCCCTAATTTTTCTCTCAGGACTTCAAACTGATTTGCATCCAATGCCTTTGTAAAAATATCATCTAACTGCATCTTAGTAGCAACATGCTCTAAGGCTACAATCTTATCCTCCACGAGTTCTCTAATAAAATGGTGACGGATATCAATATGTTTTATCCTGCTGTGCTGAATAGGATTATTAGAAATGTTTATAGCATTCAGGTTGTCACAGAACAATGTCATGACATCTTGCGTGACATTGCATTCAGTCAGCATTTGTTTCATCCACACCAGTTGAGAACAACTACTTCTAGCTGCTATGTATTCAGCTTCAACAGTAGACAGAGACACACAATTTTGCTTCTTACTAAACCATGATATTAAATTGTTCCCCAAGAAGAAGCATCCTCCTGATATGCTTTTCCTATCATCAGCACTTCCAGCCCAATCAACATCACAATATCCAGACAGCACAGATTCAGATCCATGAGTGTATAACATCCCATTGTCTCTAGTGCCATTGACATATTTCAGGATCCTTTTCACTTGGTTTGTGTGGCTCACCTTTGGTTCAACTTGATATCTAGCACATACACCTAAAACAAAACTAATGTTAGGTCTGCTTGCTGTGAGATATAGCAGACTCCCTATCATGCTTCTGTAGAGACTTTGATCCACACTGACACCATTTTCATCTTTAGACACTTTCAGATGAGTAGGAGCAGGTGTCCTCTTGTGGCTTGCATTCTCCATGTCAAACTTCTTAACAATATTTTTGGCATATTTACTTTGAGATAGAAAGATAGAATCTTCCATCTACTTGACTTGCAGGCAAAGAAAATAGGTTAGTTCTCCAACAAGGCTCATTTCAAATTTAGACTGCATTTGCTCAACAAAATGTTGAACCATCTTACTTGACATCCCACCAAACACAATATCATCCACATATATCTGAGCCACCATGAGCTTTCCTCCTTCATCTTTGACAAATAAAGTCTTATCAACGCCTCCCTTCCTATATCCATTGTCAATGAGAAACACTGTGAGTCTCTCATACCAAGCTCTAGGAGCTTATTTCAACCCATAAAGAGCTTTTCGCAACTTATACACATGCTTTGGAAGGTTTGGGTCTGTGAACCCATTAGGTTGTTCAATATACACTTCCTCATTTAAATAGACATTTAAGAAGGAACTTTTCACATCCATTTGGAACAGTTTAAACTTCAGAATACATGCCACTCCTAGCAATAATCTAATCGACTCCAGGCGAGCTACATGAGCAAATGTTTCATCAAAGTCAACTCCTTCAACTTGAGTGTATCCTTGTGCTACCAATCTTGCTTTATTTTTAGTAACCACACCTTTTTCATCAGATTTATTCTTGTAAATCCACTTTGTTCCAGTGACATTTATTCCTTCAGGTCTTGGAACCAATTCCCATACTTCATTTCTCTTGAATTGGCCTAACTCTTCCTGCATGGCATTGATCCAGAGTTCATCAGTTAAGGCTTCTTTGACATTCTTAGGCTCAATCTTGGACACAAAACAGGCATGTGAGATCACTTCCCTTGATCTAGTGGTGACCCCTTTATTTGGGTTTCCTATAATGAGATCTTTAGGACGATCCTTCTGAATTCTGATAGATGGTCCCTTATTAACTTTATCAGCTTCAGGTTCAGCTTGAGTGGACTTACTCTCATTAATTTTGTCCAGGAGATCAGCTGGGGCATCATTCAGAAATATTTCAACATCGTCTGTGACATCAGTCTCTTGATCATCAACAGCAACATTGATAGATTCCATCATAACTTTTGTTCTGGAATTAAAAACTCTAAAGGCTCTGCTGTTTGTTAAGTAGCCCAGAAATATTCCTTCATCACTCTTGGGGTCCATTTTCCTTCTTTGTTCACGATCAACTAGGATATAACATTTACTACCAAACACATGGAAGTATTTGACAGTAGGTCTTCTTCCCTTCCAGACTTCACATAAAGTGGTTGGGGTCCCTTTCCTCAAGGTTACTCTGTTGTGAACATAACAGGCCGTGTTCATAGCTTCGGCCCAAAAGTGGTAAGGCAACTTTTTAGCATGAATCATAGCTCTAGCAGATTCTTGGAGAGTTCTATATTTTCTTTCCACCACACCATTTTGCTAAGGTGGGAGAAGAGAACTCATGACCAATTCCTTCAGATGAACAGAATTCAGCAAATTTACTGTTCTTAAATTATTTCCCATGATCACTTCTGATTCTGATAACATGACTCTCTCTTTCTCTTTGAAGTCTTTGGCAATATCTTTGAACACATTAAACACATCATATTTTTCCCTTATAAAATTCACCCAGGTATATCTAGAGAAGTCGTCCACCACAACATAAGCATACCTTTTCCCACCAAGACTTTCCACCTGCATAGGTCCCATCAAGTCCATGTGGAGAAGTTCCAACACTCTAGATGTGGTGTCATGTTTGATATTTGACATCTTTGTCTGCATTCCAATCTGACATTCACCATAAACTCTTCATTCATCAATCTTTAATTTTGGGATTCCTCTGACAACTTGAACAGATATGATCCTCTTCATTCCTTTAAGATGCAGATGACCCAGTTTTTGATGCCATAGTTTCACTTCTTCTTCTTTAGCTAGAGCACATTATGATGAATAGCTAGTTTCTTGAGAATTCCACATATAGAAGTTGTCCTTAGACCTGACTCCTTTCATGATCACCTCATTTTTTGCATTAGTAATCAAGCATTCAGTTTTTGTGAAGTTCACATTTAGACCTTGGTCGCATAGTTAACTGATACTGATCAGGTTTGTAGTCAATCCTTTAACAAGCAGGACATTATCAAGGTTAGGGACTCCAGGACAATTCAGCTTTCCAATCCCCTTGATTTCACCCTTTGCTCCATCACAAAAAGTTACATAGCCGGTGGCATGAGGTTGGAGGTCAATTAGCATGTTTTTGCTTCCAGACATGTGTCTGAAGCATCCATTGTCAAAGTATCAATCTTCTTTGGCTGAGACTCTGAAGGAGGTGTGAGCTATCAAGTTAGTTGGGTCTAGGTTGATGATGAGTAGGACTAGGATAACCATATAGCCTAAAGCAGAATAGTTTTATGTAGCCAAATTTCCCACAGTAATGACATCTCCATCTTTGATGTTTTCCTTTATGTTATCTTTCCTTGTGATGTTGAGACACCTGATGTGACATCTTTGGTTTGCTACCAGTGGGACTACAATCAGGAGAGGATTCATTGAACCCAAGGCCAGTCATGTCTCCTGCCATCTTTCTAGTCTGGAGGATTTTGTCTAAGGTGTCAGATCCACTATTTAACATTCTGACATACTTAGTCATCTCATCCAGTTTGGAGTTCAGGAACACGACTTCGATCTTCAACTTAGAAATGGTTTCTAAGTGTTATGTCTTCTCATCCTCTAGTTGGGTTATCAGTTTCTTCTGATTCTCCACTTGTTGACACACTTCTTCACTTATGAAACACAACTTCCTATAGGAAGTAGCTAATTCATCAAAGGTTAATTCATCATCACTGGAGTCTTCATCAGAATCCCATCTTCTAGTCAAGGCAGTCACAAGATTAGCAGACTCTCCTTCTGTTTCACTTTCAGAATTGTCATCAGACCAAGTAGCAGCAAGACTCTTCTTCTGTTTCTTGAGATAGGTCCCACATTCATCTCTAATGTGTCCTTACCCTTCACATTCATGGCACTAAATTCCTTTGCCCTGTTTGGATTTTCCTCAGATTTTGTTCTTCTTCCAGCATCATTGGGCCTACTGATGTTAAATGAGTTGTTCTTGACATTGGACTTTGACCTCACATCCATCCTCTTCATGAGTTTGTTGAATTGTCTCCCAAGTAATGCTATATCATTTGCTAGACCTTCATTAGTATCCTGACTACTGTCTTCCTCTTTCTCTTCAGTGTTTGACATAAAGGCTATGCTTTTGACTTTCTTTTCAAATTCATCACTCATTCTCAACTCGAATGTTTGGAGGGATCAAATTAGCTCATCCACTCCCATCTTGCATATATCTTGAGATTCTTTTATGGCTGTCACTTTCATGGCAAATCACTTGGGAAGTGACCTGAGAATTTTCCTCACAAGCTTTTCATCTGACATCTTCTTACCCAGGGCTCCTGAGGCATTAGCAATTTCAAGGATATTCATATGGAAGTTATGAATACTTTCATCTTCTTTCATCCTTAAATTCTCAAACTTAGTAGTAAGCAGCTGCAATCTAGACATCTGCACTCTAGAGGTACCTTCATGAGTGGTTTTGAGAATATTCTAAGCATCTTTAGCCACCTCACAATTGTTCACCAGCCTGAAGATGTCCTTATCAACCCCATTGAATATAGCATTCAATGCTTTAGAGTTTCCAAGATCTAGTTCATCCTCCTCCTTGGTCCATTCTTCCTCAGGCTTCTTATCATTTGTAACTTCTCCTTCCTTCACAGTGAAGGGGAGTTCCCAGCCTGTTAGAACAGACTTCCAAGCCTTATTATCCAAAGATTTCAAGAAAGCTATCATTCGAGGTTTCCAGTAGTCATAGTTAGATCCATCCAGAATTGGTGATCTGTGTACAGATCCTCCGTCTCTATCCATAGTACCAGAAAGTAACGTCCCAAGATATCACCCAAAACCAGAGCAGGATGCCTGCTCTGATACCAATTGAAATTCTGGTATCAGATATAAGATGTCGAAGGTAATGTCATGACACTAATATCTGAGCAACAAATAAAATATAAACAGGATAAAAACAAAGAAATAATTGAACAAGCGGCATAAGCAATTGTTAACCCAGTTCGGTGCAAACTCACTTACGTTTCGGGGCTACCAAGCCTGGAAGGAAGTCCACTAAACAGAATTAGTTCAAAGACTCTCAATAAAAAACTTCAAGTTACAGTCTTTTCACCTAATCTCTACCCGTGTGACTTCTATCTAAGAACTCTTAGATATGAGACCCTACTCACCCCCCCTCCCCCCCAATCACAATAGTGATATAATAACAAATACAAAAGAAAGAAGACACACTTCAAGGACACATACTTGATCTTGCTTAAAAACTTCAACCAAGTAAGCAAACACTCGTGCTTTAAAGCTTAGAGTGGACAAATTACAACACAAAAGTCAGTCTAATTCATACATCAATAAGATGAATGAATGGCTCACAATACACAAGCTCACACAAGACTAAAACCCTAAAACTCTCTCACTTTATCGTTCGTTTCTTATGTGTCTAAACCAGGTTTTAGATGGCCTTTAAATAGAAGCTTTTTGAATGGGCCTAGGCAACATAAAACCCTAATTCTATTTTACTTGCGTATCTCCTAAGAAATAGAAGCTAATCATCCCTTATTGGAAAATAGATCATTATGGTTTTAAATCAAATTACTCCTTGAATAGAGCATTCAATCTCCACATAAGCACACACAGATTTGCATGAATAGCGCAATATCAAGATACATAACATTCAGACTGAATTTTCTGTATACACATGTCTTAACATCGGGTCTGACATCTTAGCTAAATCCCGCACAACCATATTTAAACATCCTGCAGGAAGTTGATATCACATGTCAAGACAACACGCGTGACAACTTGTGACAAATCTAAGTTTTACCAAAATATATGCCAACACATAGAACCAACAAAGAACATCAAGAAGATCATTCAGAAGATGGTTGTGACGTATAAAGATTGGCATGAGATGCTACCATTTGCTTTGCATGGGAACCGCACACCCGTCCGCACTTCGACAGGGGAAACCCCTTTATCACTTGTTTATGGCATAGAAGTTGTGCTCCCAGTAGAGGTTGAGATCCCATCGTTATGTGTCTTGATGGAAGCCAAGTTGACTGAAGCTGAATGGTGTCAGACCAAGTATGACCAGTTGAATTTGATTAAAGAGAATAGGTTGACTGCCATGTGTCATGGTTAGTTATACCAGCAGAGAATGAAGAAAGCTTTTGATAAGAAGGTCGGGCCTCGTGTGTTTAGAGAAGGTGACCTTGTGCTTAAGAAGATTTTATCTTTCAAACCCGATTCTAGGGGCAAATGGACTCCTAATTATGAAGGTTCATATGTTGTTAAGAGAGCCTTTTCAGGAGGTGCTTTGATTCTTACAACTATGGATGGTTAAGAGTTCACTCATCCTATGAATGCCGATGCAGTCAAGAAATACTTTGCCTAAAAAGAAAAGAACAGCTCGCTAAGTTGAAAACCTGAAAGGGCGGCTTAGGCAAAAATGAGCGTCTCGGTGGATTGAAAACCCGAAAGGGCGATCCAGGCAAAAGTTAGAGACATAAAATAGAAAATTATCCTGATAAATTGAGTACCCCACCTTGGGGAAATTTATGAAAAAATAGGGATTTTGGGAAGTAACTGCACTCGGTTGATCTCCAGTCTGGAAGATTCTTGAGTAAGTCATCTGGTTCTGATTCGTTATCTTCAACTGAAGCCAAGATCATAGTGGATATTGAAGTTGGTAGAAGGATTAGTGATCATTGTATTTGATGTAGACCTTTTCCATATAAATTACCATTTTCAACTTTTGTGAAGATCTATGGAGTCTTGTCATTTACAGATTACCATTATATTAAATAAAGTTGAGCTTTTTATCTAATTGTTTCTACTCTTATTTATCTTTCAGCCAAATAGAATTGAATTTTATGACGATCATTTTGAAATTGAATTTAAAAATCAAAATAATTTTTTCTTAAAATAATAAAAGCAATTACTTTAAAAAGAGCAATCGATAAGGAATATCAATAGCAGTCTAAGAACAGGTAAGTCTTAGAAGTGCAAATCATTATTGGTCTTTCCCCAAGAAGTTGGTTTAGTAATTCAGTTCCCTCAGCTGAGGTTTGTGATCGCCTCTCCATATGAGTTGTAAACACGTATTCTCAACGGTTTGCATAGATCCAGCGCAAGGTTTTGTTTCCCCTCAAGTCGCCAGCAAAGTTCACTCTTGGACCCCGCCATCACTGATTCTTGAGCAGTATTTTTGGTCCTCTGCAAGGTTGTCTCCCATTTTAGTATGGTGTTGACCTAAAATTCCCCGCAGAGTTGATGTTGCAGATCCTCAGCAGATCTTCTCTCTTTCTCCGGTCAGGGTCGAGCTATTTTGAGGCGGATGATTTATGTTCATCCCTAACTTTTTCTCCAGTTGATGCCTCCATCCTGTCGAGATTAGCCGAGTGTTGTAGTGATGATTCAGATCAACGACATTTGTATCCTTTGTGGTTGTTTTTTCAGCATAATCATCAATCATATACATATAAATATACATTCATACATCAGATATTTCATTATTACATTCTTATTGCATTTTGATTTTCTGATTCTCTGCTATGGTGGTATCCTTTCCCCTTGCATATTTGATGTGTTTGTCCTCCCTCGATTATAGAGTGTCAGCCCCTTTAAGCAGAAAGAATTTAACCTTTCTCATTCCCCACTGAGTTATTTCCTCGTGGATGATTATTATTTCAACTTCCTCCTAGTTGATTATCTGGATGGAACCACTCCCTCTGACTTATATCCTCACCAGGTTGAGTATATGTTTGACCATTTCTTTCTAGCTCTTACCAAGATAGATGTTTTGGTCCCCTGAGAGTCTATTACCCAGTAACTGGTAATATTCTTCTTGATTTGTGAGTATTTTAATCTTACCCAATACCCAATAACAGTAATGTACTTCCTCTTGCTTTCCCTAGTAAATTCGTTTTGCATTTACCCCAGGCAGTCTATCCTTGATATGTTCATCCTAACCGATGACGGATATTCTTCCCTTTTTGGTTTTCTACCCAGTAAAAAGGTAGTCGTAATCCCTATTTCATTCCCTAGAGGGTTAATCCTTGATATGTTCATCCTAATTGATGACGGGTTTCCTCCTCTTTGGTCTTATTCCCAGTAACCGGTATTTGTAAATCCTGCTTCCCTCTGAGTCTATCCTTGATATGTTCATCTTAACCGGTGACGGATATTCTCTTTTCGGTATTCTATCCAGTAACTGATAGATATAATTCCTAGTTTCTCCCCGACAGTATATCCTGGATATGTTCATCCTAACCGATGACGGATATTCTTCCCTTTGAGTCTATCCTTGATATGTTCATCCTAACCGGTGACGAATATTCTCTCTCTTCAGTCTTCTTCCCAGTAACCGGTAGTTGTAAATCCTATTTGATATATTCCCCAGCAGGTTGTTCTTACCCAGTAATCGGTAATGAACACGCCTCCTGTGTCCCTCAATGAGTCATCCTTGATATGATTACCCTAATTGGTAACAGATGTCCTCTCTGTCAGATTATGTTATCTCCTTACCAATAACTTGTAATTGATAATATATTTCTGTTACTCCTGTGTTGAAGTTCATTTCTTCACTAGTTGAGTTTGAGTGTGTATTTCCTCAGTGAAGTCACCAATCCCCTGTTTGTTCTGAGTATTTCAGTTTTGTTTTGATTTAACCGTTTCCCCCGCAGATTTTCCTTTTCATCCCAGGCCGAGTCCTTCCATCGATTTATTTTCATGGAGTCCCTTCGTGTCCCCAGGAGTTTCTAAGTCGTAGCCTGACCTACGCACAACTTTTATCTCCCAGAGTCTTTGTCTCCCCAGTGAGTGTTCCTTGTGGAATGCATTATGCTCCTGCAGACTTTCGATTTCTCCAGATTCTTTTCCTTTGTGACCATATTTTCCCCATAGAGATTATTTTTAACATTTGTATCATATGCATCATGAGGTCTCTTAGGGACCAAAATTTGTTTCTATATGTTGTTATTTAAGCCTGTTCTACTGAGTCGATACGAAGATTTTAACCTTTGTCTCCTTCGCTAGAACGTCCTTAAATAGGGGCAGCTGTAAGACCCCAATTTTGACCCTAATATCCCTCATGCTATCTCATCATATGCATTGGCATTGAGATCACACCTTAGAATTCTCCTTACCCCTCATTCATTGGGTTTGCATGGGGAGAGATCACCAAGCACATTTGATTGTATCATACTGTTTTTTTTCATTATTTAATAACCAAAATACAAAAAATATGTCAATGTATAGTTTGTTGCTTTTGTAGGTAGTGTACATGTTCACCTATGCTCTATCAAGCTCATATCTAGGGTTTGAGACGATCAATGCAAGGAGTTCAATCAAGAAATGGTTCACATTGGCTCTAAGCATCATATATGGATCCCCGTGATCTTCACATATCATTTTGATCAAGAAATCATCAAGAGTTTGAAGTTTGTTTGCCTTAGAAACCCTAGTTCACCTGGGTATCTTGTGTGACTTCTTCAACAAGTTTCTTCAACAATTGATCAAATATTTCAAGGGATACTTCACATTACATTATCTTATGCATATATGATCCTCCATGAGTCCGAAAAGTCAAGAGAATATCAAGCTAGCAAGGTGGTTCATGGTGGTTGACCAAAGAAAGTCAACTGGTCAAAACTGGGGTTCCCTAGACCCTATCTCCTACAATTTTTGTCATATGAAAATGATTCCAAGAGAAATGCTACTCAACATGACATTCCAAACAAATTTCATCTTGAAGTATAGAGCTAGTTTTGCTTGTAAGGTCATTTTTTATGGTGAAAGATTATAGGTCATTTTGTATGAACCCTAGTTTGGAGGTCAACTTCCCAAGACCATAACTTGCTCAATTCTTATGATATGAAAGACATTCAAATTCCATGATCAAATTCAATATGTCTACTTTCAAATGCATGTGCCAAGAGGAAACATTATAGGTCATTTTTGGGCCAATACCATTGAACAAGTGATTTTCCTCAACTTCTAAAATGTATAACTCCTTCATGCCAAATCTAAATGAGGTCCAATTTGTGACCAAATTAAATAGGTTTTAAATAGCTACAACTTTTATGAAGGAACGTTTTTAATTTGAAGTCCATAGAAAAAGTTATTCAAGGTGGAAGAAGTGAATATTTGACTTGGGACTTAAAATTTTTTCAAATATGTTTGATTTCCCAAACTTCCACCTCAAAATCTATCATGATCCAAGCTTCAAATAAAAAGTGTTCAACATTAAAGTTTTTCCCCTTGATTCCACCTTTCCAAAAAGTCCAAGATCATCTCATTTCGCTAAAGGATGAAGGACTTGCGCATGGGTGCAATGTGAAGAACCATTTGGATGATTTCCACTTCCACTTTTCATACACGATGGCATGGCCTTTCAACATGGTTTCAGCATAATTCACACTCAATTTTGGACCTAATTGCATCACTTGATGGGCCTATCACACGCCCATGCAAGCATGCAAAGAGATTTTCTCATTTGTGCCAAATTTAGAAGTGTGTCAAAATGAATCTCATGGCCTATAAATAAGACCCTCATTGTTCAGAATTAAGGACCCTCATCGAGTTTCAAATCTCCATCTGTTTTGAGATTGAAACTCAAAGAGTCCAGACCTTTTATTGATCCTAATCACTTCCAACAAGCATCTGAAGTAAGGCCAAGCACAATTGGAATCAAGATCGTGCCAATATGAAGCTCTATTGAAGGTGAATTTTTAGAATTTTCTTCTCTTCGATTCTCCCTCAATTCTTCACCATTCTTTGTGATTTTTGGTTGTTTGAAGTCATATCAATGAAGGCAAGAAGATTGAGTTGCTTTGAGGTCAAATCGAAGCAACTCAGTTCATGATCCTCAAAATTCAAATCCCTATATCTTTTTATATACTTGGAATTGGAGAAAATTGAGGCCATATTCGTGCTCCTGAGCATTTTTCCTTCAAATTAGTGTATTCATTTTCCATTTTTCATAAGGTTTTAATTGGACCAGTCTGGTGGCTCTCACGAGAGAAGAAGACTGGAGCTAGGGCTCCTGTGATGTGTTGGCATGTCCAAAACCATTGGATCATGATCTCACGTTATAATCTCAGTCATTGCTTGTGCATACCACGGGTACATTAAGTTGACTTGAGTGCAAGGTGGAACGCGCGCGTTGGCCATCAGATCTGCCACCTCAATTAATGAGGGAGATCTAATGGCCCTTCTTTTTTTATTTATATTTTATTTTCTGATTTTTCATTTAATCCATATATTTTGATTAATTCATATTAATTTCATTTTTAATCCAAAAAATATGGGACTTTCACCAAATATTTTCAAATATTTTCCTCTTTCATTTTCTGAATTAATATTATTTTTTTGATTAATTTTTTTGATATTTTTCATGATTTAATTGTTTTTGTACATATTTTTAATTATTTAAAAGTACTTCTGACTTTTCAAAAATTATGAAATTTTTTGTCGAGGGTCCTTTGACCTTGTTTGACCTAGGATATATCTCTTGACCATTTATTTGGTGTTTTTAGGAGGTTTTAGGTTTTTGACCAAACATAATTCAATTTAAATGCATTTTAATTTGATTTTTAATTGATTAATTGTGTAGAGATTATGTTGAGCCATTTTTATTGACTTGTGAAGTTTGACTATGTGTTTGGTTCTTGGTCAAGGTTGATTTGACTTTTTTTGGATTAAAATCATTGGATTTAGGGGATTGATGAAATGTACATTTCATCTCCCAAAATGAATGAATGATTTTAACTTGATAAAATTCCTCTCATGACCAATTTGTGTTTCTCTGATATCCCCTCCCTCTTAATCTTCAATCCCATTCTATCTCATTCCTTTCATTGACCAATGAAGTCTCAATATCCTAAGGCTAATTGGTTCATCAGTAACTTATTATTAGATGAACCAATATAAGTATGGATGAGATAAGTTCATCCTTTGATCTTTTTTCTTTTTTGTGTGTGGTATGTTTTAGGAGTATGGTTCATTATACCATATCTCTAACATGCATTAACACCAATTTCTATTGCCCAGCCTCAGATAGTTGTGACTTCTACGTAAGTCCAATTACGATTGCTTAACATAGCGCTAAATTTTGACCCTAAAGGCATAACATTCTAGTAAGTGAGATTGTAAGTCTCCCCCCTTTCATGGTATTGTGTGGAAACTTGGCTTTTTTTCCCTTCCTTTGGAAGATGTCTTGAACAAGGATCCATGCTTGTGAATAGAGGGTTGAGTGTTCTCCAAAGAATGACTTAAACAATTGAAAAGAAAAACATCACTAACATCTAATCAATTAACATTTGACTAACTTTTATTATTCTTGCTTTTAATTTCAAGTCATTTACTTTATGATATTTAAATTCAAGCCATTTACCATTTCATTTGTCATTTACATATCATTCAACTTGTTTATGTTTATGTCATTTTCACTTTGCTCACTTGAGCCATATATTGTGATTGGGTATATTTGTTTGTGTATTTTGTTTGTGTTTATGGTCTTAGGACCTTAAAATACTTAATAAACAACAAAAACCCTAAAAAAATGTTTGGGTGGACTGTTGGATTTGATCTAAACTTTTTGGACTTAGAATTAGGCAACATTCCCTATGCAAAAGGATTTGGCCAATGCCAACATTTCTGAGACCAAGCTATTATGATCGGGTTTTCATCTAGTGCAAGTATTGAGATCCATATGAATTCATCTTCTATACGGTCTTGATACAACTGTTACTTTGAACCTGTGTCTAATGTCTTATTCTGAGCCAATCAAGGAGTGTGTCATCTGATACATGGGAAGACAAAGAAGACTGTTAGTTGTGAAGTTGCTTGCTTGGATGTGGCTATCTTTATTTGATGCCTTACTCTTCATGTTGATATTTGCTTATTGATATTGCTTGATTCAAAGTCCAAAGGGAAAGTGCTTTTCTATATGACATTCTTGTCTATTGGGTTGCATCCCATTGTTCAGATCTTTTGAACTCTTAACTTTTAAATTTATGCTTAGGATTAGTCTTTTCATCTCCTCCCACTTCTTAAATTTCAAAATCTCTCCCCCTCTTTTCAAAAACTTTCTTTGCTTGTGATTTCAAACTTAGACTTTATTGCAAATTAGAAACCTTGGCGTTATGCCATTGCAATTTTAAAATCTTTTCTTAAATCAAACTTTTAAATGAATATAATCATATTGACTTAAAATTTAAAAAGACAAAAAGAACTAACACTCATTCAGAGTCTTTTGGGTCTTTTGTGCCTCTTTAAAACTTAAACTTTTGTTAAAAGCAATCCACTCATTTTGAAATTGATACCATAAACTACGAGGTTTTGATCCCTCATTTTTATGTTGGTACGTAGGCACAAGTCCGAAGGTCTTGTCAAACACAAAAATATAATTAATGAATTCTTTTCTCGTCCCCACACTCTATTTATTGCAAACATCTTTTATACCAAAACACATACACAAATAAAAAAGGGCTCCCTAGGAGTACCTAGGACACTTTGGGTGCTAACACCTTCCCTCTGTGTAACCAACCCCCTTACCTGTAGTCTCTGGAATTTTATTAGTTTTGATTTGAAAGATTCTTATCTTTGGGTTTTGTTCGTGCTTTTCCCTTTTCCTTTGGAAACAATAAAAGCGCGATGGCGACTCTTGTTTTATTGACGTTAAGTTTATCTATAGCTTAATGGCCATGAATTTACCACTACCAAGAGAGGTCGACAGTGTAAGAATGACGATGACGATTCAAGATTCTAAGGAGATTTTATTAAAAGGGAAGTCACCTTATTTTGATTTTATTGTGGATGCCGATGACCCTTTGATTCATGATATGGTGGTCATCAAATCTTGTTCTTCTTTGTTGAGGATTAACACGACCTCTTTTGATTTTTTTTTCTTTTTTACCCCTATTTTTTTCATGGACCACTTTTTGAAGCTTTTCTTCCATCGATATTAGCCTAATTTTTGCCTTAGTCGCCTCTTTGGGTGTTCGACTTAGCGGGCTTTTTTCTTTTCTTCTTTTTTTTTGTATTTTGCTAAAGGGTTATGACTGCCAAGTCATCGGTCATTGAAGAACAACCGATATAACTTTTGGATTTTGTAAGGTTCCTTTCGACACTTCAGATGTGTTCAAATAATATCATGCAATTGATCCCCAAATGGATGTATTCTCCTGCAATCTGAATGCGGAGTCAGATTAACTGAACATTACCCTTGCCTCGGGTTAAGTGTAACAGTTTTTAGATCCGAAAGAAACACCTACTTCTAGGCTCGAAGCGGGTAAATAGGGACTAACTCCTTGTCTCTCCAGTGTTTGGGGATTTGAAACAATGCTTATACATCATCAGCAGGATTTTATCCGAAAGCTTGCCATTAGTAATTATGGGTATTTTGTTTTTGTTATCCTCCCTCCAACTTTGCTAAAGCAATAATTTGATAAGTGAATGGAAGAAATATTTTTTTTTATTTTTAATATAAATGGAAAATGAGTGAATACGAAAGGATTCGTCCAAAACATGCATGATCACTTCATTAATATTACTGTTTAAAAGAGAACAACAATGCTTGAAAGCAGATAAGTACTTAACATCCAAAGAAAATAAAAATGAAATGCTAGAAATAGCCAAATGATTGTCAGTGTAGAGGGAGATCTCTTGTTCTTGGTTCCTTGTTGGGATAGCCTTCTTCAGAGTTGCTCATCGAGACCAGTATGATAATCATCTTCAGACCTATTCTCGGCAATTTCTTCCACAGTATGGACTGAAGGACCCACATGACTAGGTGAAGGAGTATTGTTGATTTGAAGGCCATGGTGCGCAAATGAGAACATCTTGGAGTCAAGAAGAGTTTGTACCTTGCTCTTGAGCACTTTACAGTCTTCATTTGAGTGCCCTTATGCTCTGGCGTGGAAGTCACATCGGGCGTTGGCGTCAAAGCTTGGTGGGTATGAAGGAAGTATTGGGTTCAGTTCTTTCAGCACTATCAATCCACTCTTGATCAAATATAGAAGTACTTAACTGTATGGCATTGGAAGAGGATCAATATGCCTATCTGGATTTATTGGCCTTTGTCGGGCGTGCTGATGTTGTTGAAGTGGAGTATGTTGTCATCGGTATGGCTGCTAATGTGGAGAATGTTTTCATCGATATGGCTGCTGATGTGGAGTCTATTGCTGATACTAAGGAGGACCTTAATTTGCAGGATATTGACCATGTAGAGGGAATGGTTTCTGATATGGAACTTATGGAATTACCCATACTACATTAACTTCATCCTCCTCATCCTCTTGGGAAGTGACAATAGCTTCATTCTCAATGCTCTGGCTACTCGAGGAGCGTTGTATTCTTCCGCTTTTGAGGTTGCACTCGATGCGTTCTCCAATTGACACCAAGTGAGTGAAGTCTGGAACTGCACTGTTTATCATCCTTTTTAAGTAAGGACTTTGCAAGGTATCCCTGAATAAGTTCATTAATTCATTCTCTAAGAGTGGTGGTTCAACGTGAGCCACCAACTCTCTCCATCTTTGGGTGTACCCTTTGAAGGATTCGTTGCTTTCTTGAGATAAGGCTCTCAACTGCATGCGATCGAAAGCCATGTCCAAATTTTATTTATACTGCTTCAAAAAGGCGTTAGCTAGGTCCAACAATGACTGGATATAACTCCTTTCTAAATTCATGTACCAACTCAACGATGCCCCACTCAAACTGTCCTAAAAATAATGAATCATTAGCTTATCATCGTGATAATGAGAGGTCATTTTTCGGCAAAACATCATCAAATGGTGCTTTGGATAGCTATCCCCTTTGTACTTTTCAAAATCCAGTGTCTTGAACTTTGGAGGGGTAACCAGGTCATGTACCAAACACATGTTTAAAGAATCCAAATCAAAAGTATATCGCCCCTCTACGGCTTTAAGTCTTTTCTCTAGCACGCAGTATCTTTTAGCAATCTCATATCTTATGGTTGTTCAATATTCACCCCCAGGCTTGTCCCATGGGAATTGGGCATAGAGAATGCAAAGCTATGAACTCGATAACATCATGAAGTGAGGAATACTCATATTGGACAATATGACGTCCTTGTGTAGAAGGATTCTCAATTGAAATGACATTCTCAGTAACTACAGTTTGTTTATTATTATCCTCTCTTTTTGCTAAATCTATCATAGCCTCCACAAGTTGGCCTATCTGGTTCTTCATTAAGTCAACATCTCCTCTCAATGGATCCATGGTCCTCCGAAAGCTACTTCAAGTCCGGTACAGGTGTCAGGAAATCAATTGCGGGTTATGAACAAAGGATGAGGATGAGCTTTGTTTTGTTTTTCAAAATGATATCCATGTATGCTGATTGAATGAGAATGCATGAATTTATGTGAAAATTTTGTTTCATGCATTTTTTAGAGTATGCTAAGTTTTTTGTATGAAAGGAAAGTGCATGTCAAGTATATGAATTCGGGTAAATTCATTCGAGTTCAGGTATTGGTTTCTGGACTTTTCTTATTGCTTTGTATACAAAGATCAAGGTGACTATAGGTTTATAAAGTCCCCCGAGTCATAGGTCGCCCTTGAGAATATTTCCCCCTTAGCAAAATTACTTCCCAGTTGACAATACCCTCAAAAGGTCCTCGTCTGAGTGTGGTTCTCGTGTTACCCCAACAAGACAAGTGAGTCTGACAGGCCAACACTATGCAACCACATCCTATCTTAAGTTCTTCTCGAGACTCGGGTGGAGAGTCTATCTCACAAAGTATACCAAGCAATTATAATATCCACCATAGTATATAAGAACCAATAGAAGATAAGGGATGTTAATAACAATGAGATAAATAAAAGAAGATAGAAGAAAACAAGTCAACAAATCCAATGTTCATTGAAAATTAAACTAAATTAGGCTTGACTCTCTCTAGGTTTGAGCAGGAATCCCCAGCAGAGTCGCCAGTTGTCACATCTTGAAAAATACGATCCTTCACGATGGTCACGGAAAAAACGATTCAAACAGAGACGTCGCCGAACTTTATTTATTCCAATGAAGGAAAGGAAAAATATTGATAAAACCTTTAAAAAAATGTTCATCGCAACCATATTCAGGTTCGGGAGTCGATTACGCAAAGGGAAGGTATTAGCACCCCTCGCGTCTGTTGTACTCAACGAGAACCTTTTAGTTAAATTTGCAATTAAATGTTAGCTTATGTTAATTGTTTTCTTGGAATGTAAAAGGGAAAAATAAAATTAAAATGGGTCACAAAAATGTTTTTATTAAGGTGTTTGACATGATTACGAGTATCGCTTCTTTGTATCCTCGGGTATAATGAGGAACTCAAAGATTTGTAGTTTGGGGGAAGGCTACGGTTTGTTGGTTTGTGTTTTTTAATGAACGAGTGTTTAGTCCACGTTCTAAAGGCTAAACATTGGCTTGTCTACTTTCAGTGAAGGCTTAAGCACTAGTTTGTATGCGCATTACAAGGGACTAAACAATGTTCTTTTGAAAAGGTTTTAATCGCATAGGGGAGAGAAAAAGGTAGGTTTGATGTGTTTGAATATTTTAGGTGATTGAAAAATATTCAAATGGTGGGCTAAGTGCAGTCATCACATGAATATTCGAGAAAGGAGAAGAAAATTACTTCAACCCCAATCTTTTTTCAATTGATTAATTATGAAATTTGTGTGGCGAATCAAGTCATGTTTCTTTAACGGATGACAAGTATTCAAACGGTAGGCTAAGTCGGTCATCATACGGATACTTGGAAAGGATAAGAAAATTACTTTCACCCAAATCTTTTTCGTCCATGAGAGAAGTTAACTCAATTTATTTATTTAAGAGTATTTTGAAATGACTGACGAATGTTAAAACGATAGGTTAACTGCGGCCATCACATGGACATCCGGGAAAGGAAAAGAAAATTACTTCCACCCCAATCTTTTTCAATCGATTTTTATTAAGAAAATATTTTAATGGATAATTTGACGTTGAATCAAGTGCTTGAAATTGATTTATGAAAATGGGTTGGAAATGATTCTTAATAGGAATGAGATTGAATGAGTTCGGTTTGAAAATGATTACTGAAATGGTATTGAAATAGTTTTCAGATGATAATGACATAAGTCGATCAATTTTCAATTATCAAAATCAATTTATTAAAATTTAATTAAACCACTTAATTAATATAATCAAAATTAATTATCCAAATTATTTGATTAAATCAGATACTCAAAGTAATTAAAATTAATTATTAAAATTAACTAATTTAAACAAATATTAATTAACTAGTTAGTCTAATTAAAACAAAGAAAGAAAGAAATGAAAAAGTCAGTTTAAAAAAGATCGAAGCAAATTAACCACATTATGCTCAAAGCCGGTTTTTATATAGCAACAATGGAGTCGAAGTGTCATATGTAAGGACCTAAACACGAAAAAAATATCAAATTAATGTATAAAAAAATTTAGCGGCATAATGACATACAATTGTCAAATCCGTGGATCAAAGTCTGATTTATTGTAACGTGATTAAAAAGTAGCAACCAATTTATTTACAATATTTACAATATGGGAGGTGCAAAAGAGAATGATTAGTGGGCCTAGCTGTAGCGGGGTATTCGTTACCATTAGAGATATTGACTAAATCCAAGATAAACTATACAAGTCGAGTCGCCACCGCACATCTATTTATCCAAAGGAATGGTTAGAAAGCAAACAAAAACCTAAAAGTTTTATCGAATCAAAAACTAGTAAAAATGTCAGAGATCGGGGTAAGGGGGTTGGTTATGCAATGGGAAGGTTTTGAGCATCCAAAACATCCTAGGTACTTCTAGGGAGCCCTTTTCACACTTGTTGTAAGGTTGGTATTTTTGTGAAAATTTATTTGTGCAAACATGATTGAAGAGATGAGAAGGGAATATACAAATTGTTTACATTTTTGTGTTTGGATGGATAAACCCATTGCCTACGTACCATCTTAAAAAAGATTAGGATCAAAAGCCTCATAGTTCGGGGTAAAAATCTCAAAATGAGTTGGTGAATTGATTGGTCCAAAACCCTTAAGGTCTTTCGTTATCAAAGGGAGAAAACTCAACCTAAAACCACAAATCCACCATGTGAGGATAGCTTCAACATGCTAGTGAGGGGTTAACCCTATAATAAGCATGGAAGACTCATTGTCCATCACTAAGGATATAGGTGAGTATTATATCAACCTCAAGGATAACTCAAACCTAATAGCTAAGGTTTATGAAAAGTTTTGGCAAGAAGTGGCCATTGAAACCACAAAAAAATTTGAATGGGTTATATTTACCAATGAAAAGTATTTACAAAATATGGTCAAAGTTGGCTTAAAGATTCAATTCAAAATAAGTGTTATGAAAAGAAAGTTGGAAAATCAAAAGCATAATGCTTAGGTTTCTAATGTTTGAAAATAAGTGTTGAATGTTTGCACAAAAAATTTGGCTCGGGTTACAGTGGAGGGAAGAAGAAGAATGGCTAAAGTCCTAATCATACAAGAGATAAAGGATAAGAAACAAGACCACAAATGGAGTTCCTCTCTTGAGATCATATTGATGATCCAAGTAGCTCCCATCCTTTGGAATATGCAAGTAAAATAAGTGTAAGCTCAAGCAATCAAATTAATCAAGCAAGCTCTTAGAAGATCCCCAATGGCTCTTGTATCTTTCACTTTGGATGGACATGGCAATGGTTCTTCAATTTAGCTCAAATAGGATTCCCTAGCACAAAAGCAAACACATCAAAAAGTTCTATGAAGTAAATCAAGAATGGACAAGGATGAGTTTAGAGATTTGGTCCTTCTAATCCATCTTCAACATTAGGCATTTTTTACTCCAACTTGCATATGGAATATCCTAGAAACTAAGTCCATTTATCCATTTTTTGCATTTTGGTCCACAACAATCAAAACAAAAGCACAAGCACAATAATATATACACAATTATGTTCTCAAGTGAGCAAAAGGCAAATTGCATTAACATAAACATGTGCTCAAATGAGCAAAGAGAAAAAGCAAATGAATAATATGTACAAGAATAGTAAATTGCATAAATGTAAAGAGCAAGAATTAAATGTTAATGGTTAATGGTTAGTGTTAAGGTTAGTGTGCCATAAGGCAATTTAGCGCTATGTTAAGCAATCGTAATTGGACTTATGTAGAAGTCACAACTATCTGAGGCCGGTCAATAATAATGTAGGCAACAACACAAGTTAGAGATTTTGATTAGTGAATCAAACTCCTACAACTTGCCATGCCAAAAAGAATATGAGAAATGATCTTGTATTGATTTAGGTTCTTTGCATGATTAGGAAGCAACATATCCTTAATGCAAAGTCATTCACTTGATCCATGATCAAGTTGAATTAGATTTGAATCAAGGAAGATTAAACCTCCATGTATCAAGGCTAACCACCAATCTTTAACTCATTGATCAAAAAAAAGAAAAAGAAGAAGAAGAAGAAGAAGAAGAAGAAGAAGATGAATATTAAAGTACACTAATGGAAATGGAATAAGATAATCAACAAGCGTTGACCAAAGATAGAGAAGATCAAGGTCAAACAATAGAAAACAGAAGCACAATGAAGATTAGAAGTCAAGAAACAAATAAAATATTTTTGGTATTTTTTTAATATTAAAATAAAAATTGAATTAAAATAATAAAGAAAGGTCAAACTTCAAACTCACTTCAACTCAACTTTGAAAAGTCCCAGTGAATTATCCCAAGTTCAACAAGGTCAACCAAAGTTTGACAAAAAATTCCAGCATTTTTAGAAGTCAGAAACTATTTTAAATCAATCAAAAATGCATAAAAATAACCTAATTGAATTAAAATCTCAAATAAATCTCAAACCAATTAATAAATTGATGAGAATATTTTTCATAGATCTATCATCATTCAAATAGGTTGGAAAAATATTTTTGTATTTTTTGGATATCAAAAACTTTTTTAAATAAATTAAAAATAACCAGAAAAGAGAAAATTCCTAAAAAATATCAAATGATAAAATAAAAAATATTAAGAATCATTTTTAGAAACTAAAAATTAAAAGGAGAAAAATGAAATTGGTCTCATATTTTTTGGACCAATAATGAAGGAGATATGAATTTTTTAAAAAGAAATGGAATTAAAAGATATAAAAGAAATAAAATCAGAAATTAGAAAATATGGAAATGCGTGGACAGTCTGATGAGACATCATTAATTGACGTGGATCATCACGCGGCCAGGAAGCGCACGTTTACCATATGCACAAGTCAACTGAAGCGCACCATGCCATTAAAATAGTCATAACGTTGGATGGACGAGATCTGATCTGGAAAATGAGATGGATGGTTCAGATCTGATCTGGAGAAGGGACGGTGACCAGCGCCACCGTCTTCTCCGGCCAACTTCTGGCCAAGCTCAAAAGTTGCAGAGAAAAAATGTTAACCAAATGACACGATTCAGGCACCAATCGAAAGCTGGGGTGATGTACATCACCCCTGTACCAACCAAATCCACTCTAGGTTTCAACATTGAGAGAAATCAGAGATCGAATTTTAATGGTGTTCAACTGAACTTGCTAGATTTCAAAAATTCGAAGCTCAAAACAATTGCCTCTATGCAGAGGACTTCAGATCACATAACAACAGCAGGAAACAACCACAATATAAGTTGATTCGAAGAAAATAAAAGCTGAGGTAAACCTCTGATTTGCAGAGCTTAGAGTCACAATTCCTTGGTGTTAATGCTTGCAGTACACTCTATGAATCAAGGTGATGAGGTTTAGGAACTTTAAGATCTGAAACTTAATCGAGGAAATCAAAATTCAGATCTGAAGATTGAGAGAAAAATAGGAGAGTTCCTTTGGTGTGAGGGTGAGGATTCAATTGCACAGCATTTGGGGCGCCTTCAGGTTGGTGAAATGAAGAGAAATGGCATTGTATTTATAGGCAAGGCAAGCTGAAATGCATGATCATTCCATTGCATGAATGGAAAGGGCCTCCATGCATGGGCCTGTACAGGCGCATGGAGGGCCCAATTCCACTTGGATTTGGTAGCTGATGAATGATAGAAGCAAATTGGACGTAAAAATGGTGCATAATCATCTCATGCAATGCAAATTTTATGAATTTCCAAATTTGTACCATAATGTTCATGTCTTCGAAAATGGCTCTTCCAAACTTGAAACACCACCTCATGAGTAATGGTTGGAAAGCTTTTTGCATGAGGATTAAATGTTATTTTGATCAAAACTCCATTTGAGCCTTGGAAATTGATGAAAAGTGGTCATGAAGTGTAGGGTGCAAAACATGTACATGTGAGATTTTCAAAATTGGCTAAAGTGTAAGCCCTTATGTTTCAATGATGCAAGCTCCAAATGACAAACGCTTCAACATCAAAGTTGTAGATATTTTCAAGGAAATAAATTTGGACTTAAATTTTGCATCATTTGGATTTTTGATGAAGAAGTTATGGGCACTTGAAGTTGGACTTTTTCACATTTCAATGCCTTTGGTCCAAAGTGACCTATAATGTTTTGCACTATCACATGTACTTATTTTAGGATTTTGAAATTTTGTTCAACATAACATTTTAATTAGACATCTTATGCTTTCCAATTCATTTGATCCCACATCAAAATAATGAAAAATGGATGAGTTATGTTCTTGGTAAGTTGGCCCAAAATTAGGGTTTTAGTCAAAATGACCTATAATGTCTTGGAATGGATTATGACCTTCTAAGATTCAAATCAATTTTTTGTGAACATGAAAGTTGTGCATATGGTCCTTAAGAACATTTATTATCTTGGGGTTATCTCCATTTGACAAACACATAAAAAGTTAGGTCTTAGTGTATTTCAAAATAGTGAAATGAATTGACTGATCAACTTCTCAAGTCCAAACCTCATATCTTGATGAATTGATGATTGAGGAAACTCAAATAAGTTCAAATATGCATGAAATGATGAATGAAAGAACTTCCCTTGATTGTATTTGATCATGGGTTGAGGTTGCTTCATGAGCAAGGCACAATTGATGAACAGATGAATTAGGGTTTCCTTGGGAGACAAGCCTCAAGCCCCTTGATTTGCTTTGATCAAAATGATGAATTGAGATACTTGGGAGGCATATTTGATGGACGAGAGCTTTGGGAACCATTGCCATGCTTGTTTTCATCTTCTCTTGGCCATATCAATGCACATAGGATCTCCTAGAAGCTTTGGATCTTGCGACTGCTCAAGCTACAAACAAGAGATGTTAGTTGTAAGACCCCAATTTTGTCCCTAAGATTCCTCAAGGCATCATATCATATCATTCATTTGCCTCAAGGATCATTGTGCACCCTTGCTTCCCTCCTAGTGGGTAGATACCTTGTGAGTGTGGTTCTTGATCACCAAGCATGCATAGCACTTGTATATCATTGCTTTTCATTTGTTTACTAACCCAAAAGTACAAAAATATTGTCATCTGACCATGTTACTTGCAGCTGAAGCAATCAACAGTTAATCAGTCAAGCAAGTCATTGAGCCATGGGTGGTGGTTATTCTTGAAGAATTTGTACTCCCATGATCATTCATAAGAGGTTCATATGAGTTGTGACATCATTTGGTATCAAGATCTCAAGAGAAAAAGGCTTGAAATTCATCAAAGCATGGCTCAGC
This sequence comes from Lathyrus oleraceus, assembly GCF_024323335.1. Classification (NCBI taxonomy): domain Eukaryota; kingdom Viridiplantae; phylum Streptophyta; class Magnoliopsida; order Fabales; family Fabaceae; genus Lathyrus; species Lathyrus oleraceus. Next base: position 139,770,391 of record NC_066585.1, on the reverse strand, counting down.
CAACCAAAACCCTAGCAAAGTCAACTGTGGTCAACTGTGCATTTAATCAGGAATTGGAAGGTGTGAGATGGTTGGAAAGGTCTCATTCATATCCATACAAGCCTCATATAACATTTCAAACATCTACAGTGAAGGATTTGAGGTCAGACAAAAAGTTTCCCAAAATGACATAATGAGCTTCATTCACTAATCCTTCCAATTTGCCTAAGCATGATTAAGGAGTGTGATTGGCAAGACTATAAGAGCCTAATCATAACAGAAATTCGAGATCCACATTCACAATCTCAAAATCACAACCAAAAATCTCTCAATTCTCTCAAATTTTCTTCACACTTTTTTTCACCTTTTTGATCGAAATTCTTGATTCTTTCTGCTTCTTGTTGCACTAATCCTCTTCTGCAGGTGAAATTGAAGATCTATTTGAAGCTAACAGTGGAAGAACACTTGGAAATCGCAACTGTTGCAACCTTGAGCATCCATGGCAATTCGCGATTTCTCCATCCTCAAGCATTTCTGAGCTGAGCTACCACTTGTATTCACCTTCCTAAGCATCCTAGACATTCTGTTTTGGTAATTGGAGGTTCGAAACACACAAGAACACGAGCTGCATAATCACAAGGTGAGATTTCAAAACCTTCGATTCTTGAAATTAACATGTGGTTTAGGTAGATCGTGGAACATAGGTTATGCTGCAACTTGAATCATGATTTTTCGTTGAGTATTGAATGAGATATCTAGATCTGAACATTTGAGTGTGAAACTTTCTTGGCTCGATCCGTAAAGCATGAGTAGATTTAGGTTAATTGCTTGTTAGAATAATGATCTACATGACGAGACGTTTTGATTGGTATATGGCATGATGGTTTTTGTGAGAAAAAGTCATGATGATGATGAACACCAAGATCGCGCGATGAACATGTTCAATTTCGTTCCAGAACGCGTCCTAGATCTTCATTGCCATGCCTTGAGTTTGAAATTGTGTTTCCCGCTTCCGCTAACCACTCACGCGCTGACACCTCCGTTAATGAAACGGAGCATTTTGTCCTGGCGCCTCAATATTTACAAAACTGCCATTCGCTCCTTTGAATTTCATTTTAATTATTGAATATTTATTTCATTTCATCACCAAACTTCAAAAAATCATAAAAACCTCATGGATGATCCAAATTGGCTAAGGATTTTTGCATTCATCTCCATTTTCTCTCTAGTTTTTTTTAGGTATGATAATAAAAGTTGTGCCTGATTGATTTTTAATTTTGTCTAGAGACTTTGATCATGTATGCTTTGTGTATATGTTTTGCCATTTCATTCATAAAATAATGATGCGTTATCCATAATGCTTGAAATTTTACATGCACATTCTTGACTCACTCCTGGTGATTTTGGTATATGGTTTGCCAATTTTGCATTTCTGGATTAGGAGATATGATGTGATCTTCATGAGTGTGACAATGTGTGTCACACTAGGTTATGTCCAATTCTTGAATTTTGTTTCCATGCTTATTAAATGCCATTTGCTCTGGATTTTTGCATGTGATTACTCTTGTATGTCTAGTTTGAGCAGGATTTTGTGTAGGATTTGTTGATCAACTTCCTATTTGATTGGGATTTTATGTTGCTGATTGGTCATTTTTGGATTTTTCTTGAGTGATCAACTTCCATGCCTTGTGAAATTCTCATGCCTTATCATATGAGGCTGAAATTTTGTGGATTGATTCTTAACATGTTTAACTTAATTTTGGCTTTGGAGTGACTCATTTATCTTATGTCATTTCTGTTTTACACTTGCCTAAAGTTGATACATCATTTGTGGCCTAGTTTGAGCTCATTTTTGCATACCATGACTTCATGATTTAATTCCCATAATTCCTCTGGTCCAAATAGCATGAAATTTGATATGTGTCTCATTGAATGTATTCTGTTTAAGGTTGAATTTTCTGGGAATTTATTGAGCTATTTTGGTATTGGTTTGATTGTGATCATTCTGTTTGCTCCAATGTGATTCCAAAATGCATAGTTTGACATGTTTTGTGTATAAAATGGATTTGGTGCATAGTTTTGATGTGAGACCAATTGGATTCTATTCTTGTTTGATAAATCTTGATTTTGATCAATTTTCATTTGCTGTTTTGAATTTTTCACCTCCTTTTGACCCTAGGCTTGTCCTAGTGGTGTTACTTCTCACATTTGAGTTGTTTTTTCAGGTTAAAGAAGCAATTGCTTTAAGGAGTTTAATTCAAGTTGATTGAGTTTGGTTTAATTTATTATCATGAACTAACTTGGTTTGTCTTGTAGGATGCTAACTCACTTGCTTTGAGTTTGTGCTTTGCACATATGATTGATTGTGTTGACTGTTGGTTCATAACTTGTCTGTTTTGACTTTGTGATTGGGATACTGATTATATTTGATTGATTTCAGGTACCATAGTCGCTTTAGTTCCGTTGAGAACTTGCTATTGCTTTGCTTTGCTTAAGCATTGAGGTAGACTCTCTTGTCTCCATGTAGTCTGGAAGACCTGGCTTGTTATTTAGCCAGGCAACTGTCTGAAGCCCTCCTTAAGAGGCGATGTTTGTGATTGTTTAACTTTGTCACCAAGCAGGTAAAGACCTCATGTGAGGCAATTGGTAGACAAAAGAGATATATAGCCTATCTCCTACTATTCTGTGAGTCTCTCACCTTGCTCACACCACATGTGTTGATGCATAGTGAGTAAAAACCCAAGATCTATCGAGTCCTTAACTTGTGGAGAGAGTTCCATCTTTCTGAACTCCCACACCTTCTGATATTCAATGCTCTCCCTGACCAGGGATAAGAGTGATGAGGCACACCCCTCATATCCTTTCATCTGCTTCACCTTGGCTCTCAATGTCAAGGTTAAGAGCACCGTTTACCCTATTCCAGTGGACTTTTTAAGTCTAACCCTTTGATTGAGCCTAATTGTTTGGTTATAGTGGGTGCTAAATGACTTTGTCTGATTGATTGCTTGTTGCATTTGTACATGTTTGCATGCTTGCCTTTGTGCATTTATCATCATTGATTGTTCATTATTGCATGATCATCATTGCATATCCTTGTGGTTTGTTTGAGTTTACCCATTGAGGACAATTGTAAGACCATGTTCTTTGGCCATTGTTCCTATGATTTGGAAGGGACAGAGTGTAAGACCATTTCACTTGGTCACTCATGTCCATTGCTTAGTGCATTATTTGTTTGTTGTATGTGAGGATGCAATTGTAAGACCATGTTGCTGGCATTTGTACTCCTATGATCATCCTTTGGAGGTTGGTATAAGTCCAGATAGATTGGCATCCGACATCCAAGTTTTGTTTTGTTTTAGGAGATTGGTGTAAACCCATTTATTGGTATCCGGTATCCGCTTTTGTTTGTGAGATTGGTATAAGTCCATTGATGGCATCCGGTATCACCTTGCTTTATTTTTACTTGCTCATTGCTTATTCCTAAGGACACACTTGAATCATCTTCTATATGATCTCAAGAGGTGAACCTTTCTGAGAAGTTTTACATTCCATTGTCCATACCCTCTTTGTCCTAAACTTTTTCACACTTTGCTTTCAAAAACTGTGACTTGTTATGCAAACATCTTCATGTCTTTTTCAAATTAGAAACCTGGACCATAAGTCCTTGATTTTTCAAACTCCATTTCACAACACTTCTTTGAATTAATCTTAATCATACCTTGACCATATTTTGTGAATACTCATAATCAATTAACCTCACCCATTCAATTGTTTTGGCTTTGTCCATTGTTAACATGTTTTCACACATTAGCCATAGGTTTCAATTACCATAGTGGTTGATGTAAATCTTACCTTGTCCTTAGTGAGTCGATTGTAAGACTTCCGTACTGAAAACAGGGCTAACCCCTCTAGTACGTCGAAGCCATCCTCGCATGGTGGATTGTTGAATTCAGGTTGAGTTTTCTCCCATTGGTAATGAAAAGTCTTAAGGCTGATGTTTTAAAATTGAACTCACTAATTTTTGGAAATCTTTTAGCCGAACTACGGCGTTTTGATCCTTACCTTTGATGGAAGGTACGTAGGCAACGGGTTCATCCGTTCCAACACAAAAATAACTAACTTGCATATTCTTTTCTCATCATCCCCATTCATGTTTGCACAATATGTCAAAAACAAATAAACATTTTTATACAACAAGTGTGAAAAGGGCTCCCTAGGAGTACCTAGGACGTGATGGGTGCCTAACACCTCCCCATTGCGTAATTTACCCCTTACCCCGATCTCTGATATTTTATTGGTTTTCTACGTGTAAAACTTCTTAGGTTTTTGTTCGCTTTTTAACGAGTCCTTAGGATAAATAAAAGTGCGGTGGCGACTCGATTCATTGTATACTTTGCTTATGGTTTAATCAATAAATCATATAGCGACGAATACACCGCTACAGAAAAGTGGCGACTCTGCTGGGGATAACATTAGACCTTCCCTGGTGGTATTGCCTACTTTTCACCCTTGTTGTATGATATTTGTTTATGTGTTATTTGACATATTTTTGTACAATTTGGGATAACTGTATTGATTGTAATGTTTGAATTGCTTGATATACAATTGTTGTTTGCTTTGGTGATCTCTGTGAGATGAGTTCTATACCCGAACTCGAGTGCACTCTAGGATAGGAGAATGGCATAGTCTTGTTGACTGGTGTGGAGTATTCCTTAGCCAGTTGACTTGCGAGTCCATTCACTTGGTGGAGGTCATGTTGGATTAATAATGTCACACAAGTTATTTGTGGTTAGGCATTATTCTTTCAATCATGTGCCTTAGAAGCCAAGGACCTTAGTTTACCAAGCCCATCTTGGCCTATTTTTAGGACGTAGTGCGGAGGTCGTTCAGATGTCAGATCTGATGCGATTGTTACGCGATACTACACTCATAAGAGTCTCTCTTGAGAATATTTTCGGAATACGAGTATTCGTTCCTCCGATAATATCCGAGAGATGGGACGATGGTTATGGGAACCTCTGGTAGAACATGTCTGGCAGGTTTAAACCCTAGTACACTCCCTTTGGGTGGTTCTTAACCGAGACTCCATGCTCGTGACTCTCAGCAAACCCGTGATTCGTGGTTGAGTCGTTCAGATATCGTTAATATCAATGGAACTTGGGCGTTGATAAGGTGCAAACCAAAATCCGCCAAAATGGATGATTGATATTAAGGATGTCAGAGTCGGTTCATGTACCGTTAATATCAATGGAACTTGGGTGTTGATAAGGTGAAAACCTAAATCCGCCAAAATGGATGATTGATATTAGGGATACATTGAGCTTTCCCGCGACCTTTGTTTGGTATGACTTGCTTGATCCTTGAGTGTGATTGTTGCATTCATGCATTCATGCATTCATCTGCATCCATATCATCACATAAAAAGAAATTTTCAAGGAACTCAAAGGAGTTTATTTGCAAAAAATTTCAAACATGGAAAAAACCGGGAAATTTTTTTCACCTGATATATCTGATGAGATTTTCTCATATACGATCAAAATGCTTAAATATTTCAAAGTTTGCAAGTAAAACCCTTGAGTTCCTTTGAAATAAAAAACAAAGCATATGCACAAACACTTCATGCATCATTTGCATAAGTGGGTGTTTTGTTCCGGTCTCCCGTCCTGTGGTCTGACCCTACGATCTTCATTTATTTTGAAGACGCACCTCGCCGGTACTACACCAGAGTCATCTCTGCCAGATTGATGGATCTTCTTGAGCAAGAGAATTGTGAACTCAGAGAGATATTTGCCAGACTAAGTGCTGTTGATGGATTTATTCCTGGTTAACCGATCCCGGGCTTGCATTGGCTATTCGTCTAGGGCATTTAATGAGCAAGGTTTGTTCATGAGTGGAGGTTTCATCCATGACGATCAACCTGAGGAAGAAGCTGCTGCTATCTTGGAAGAGGATGCAGAAGATCTGAACAATTTCGACATACCTGGTGGTGTCCGCCACAATTGGGTCGCTGTAGATGTTCCTACAGTCATCCATAGATCAGAGTAATTGTTCACTTGGTTTAAAACCCTTCTCCCATGCCAAAAGGAGAAGTGATGACATTGTTGGCAGCATTTAATACAATGATGTTTTCATTCAATTAATGCATTGTTAAACATTTGTTTTTCCCTTTGTTTTCACTTTTTGCTTTTGCATGAAATCAGTGATCACAAAAAACCCTGAAAAACAAGAAAACAACTTTTTCATCTACATAAATGATTTGCTTGTTTAAATTCAAAAGCTTTTCATTATCCAGAATCATTATGCAGGGATTTTTAAACCCATTGAACATAATGATCCAACGCCATCTCCCAATCTTGAATTCTTTGTATTTGAGGCAGAAGAAGATGATGTTGAAGGGGATTCCTGACGAGATTACCCATCTTCTTGAGCACCAAAGGAGCTCATTCAGCTATATCATGAGAATCAGCAAAACAGTCAAACTGGGGCATTACAAATGCAATCAATCAAAAAAAAAAAAAAGAGGGTGAAAAAAGATGAAAAAATCAAAAATCAGAAAAATAAATTCAAAATCTTTTTTCAAAAGAAAAAAAGAAAGAAGTATACCCTCAAGACCCTAGTTGACTGATGCTGAATGGATTCAGAGTCGTTATGACCAACTGAATTTGATTGAAGAGAAGCGGTTAACTGCCATGTGCCATGGTCAGTTATATCAGCAGAGAATGAAGAAAGCATTCGATAAGAAGGTCAAACCTCGTGTGTTCCGAGAAGGTGACCTCGTGCTCAAGAAAGTCTTGTCTTTCGTGCCCGATTCCAGGGGCAAGTGGACTCCAAACTACGAGGGTCCATATGTTGTTAAGAGAGCCTTTTCAGGCGGTGCTTTGATGCTTACAACAATGGATGGGGAGGATTTCACTCGTCCTGTGAATTCAGATGCAGTCAAGAAATACTTTGCCTAAGAAAAAAAAAGTATATGCAAATGAAAAACAGAATGGCTCGCTAAGTTGAAAACCCGAAAGGGCGGCTTAGGCAAAAATGAGCGTCTCGGTGGAGAACCCGCAAGGGTAATCCAGGCAAAAATTAGAGACTGAAAAAAAAGTATATTTGCATCCCGTAAGATTGAGTACCTCACCCTAGGGCAATCTAGACAAAAATTAGGGATTCGGCAAGTAACTGCATCCTGACAAGACTTTCTGCTTCGCAGCCGTCTGTTCGTCAGAAGATTCTCGATTCGTCGACTGAAGCTTCGCATACATCGAGATTCAAATTGGTAAAGAAAGGATCATTATGTTCAATGTAGCCCTCTTCCAATATATATCACTGATTTCAAATTTGTACAGATCTATGGAGTCTTGCCATTTGCAGACTACCATTCCATCAAATCAATTTGAGCTTTTATCCAATTATTTGCATTCCTATTTGTTTCAGTTCAACAAATGTTTTGCATGTTTTAATTGATAAAATGTCATTGTTTTAAACGAATAAATTTTTCAAATTTTTTGTTTTAGGCAAAGTGAACATTCACAATGACAAAAGGATACTCAAGAATTTCTCAGTGCTCTCCCGAGGGTGGCATGATTTCCAACAGGTAAGACATGTGTTCAGATTCCTGGCTTGGTTGTATCCTCTTTATCCTGCTTTTTGTTGGGGTTGCTCCCCGAGCAGAGCTTTTATTAGGGTTGTTCCCTTAGCAGAGGTGGTTGTTGAAGACTCAGTTTCTTCTCCAGCAGTATTCTTCCCCAACATGGGTGTTTCCCTTGTGGTAGATTTGGTAGTGGGTGGTTTGAGACCCCGGTACCCTATCACTCTCCCCAGTGCAATCGCCAGCGGAGTTGTGGTTTTATCCTCAGCATGGATGCTTTCCCTCAGAAAATTCAATGGTTGGTGGATTGACATCCCGGTACTTTCCCAGCATTGTTGCAAGCCGAGTTGTAGCTATCTTTCCTCAGCACAGTCGATAGCGGGATCTGTGATATATCCCCAGAGCGAAGTGTTATGGAAGACGTCGTTTGCTCCAATAGTACTCCCTTCCCCGACCAAGTTGCCAGCGGAGTTGCTATATCTCCCCATCAGTACGCTTATTCCTTCGGCAGGGCAGTGATTGTGTTCCTCCTCAGAAGTCGTGGTTTTTTTTTCCTCAGAAGAGTCAGCATTTGGTGGTTGATCCCCAACTCTCTTCCATATTTCCCAGTGGGTTTCTCAGTGACTTCCGCAGTGGATTCGCCTGTAAATTTGTGGTTTGGCGGATTGTATTTGTGCAAAATCCCTAATAGAATGGGTATTCCTCAATAGAGTCAGGGTTGCACCCGTGATATTCCCCTCAGAATCTTCGCCAGAGTTGGAAACCTCCGTTTTCCCCAGTAGGGTTGGTTGGTAACCTATCATCCAGAGATTTGGGTTGGTTCCCTGATTGCTTTTGATCCCCAGTAGAGTGGCTTGTCGCAGAATCTACTTGTGTGATCTTTTTCTTCCTCCTCAGTGGGTTGTCCCCAATGGAATGGATATTTGCTCTTTATTCCCAGGTAGAGTTGCTTGTGCAGCCAGATTCTACGTGGATGATCTGTTCTCCCTTTGTGGGTTGTTCCCCAGTGGAGTTATTTGTAGAGTTGCTTTCATAGCAGTGAATTCTTGTTCCCCTGCAGATATTTTGGGATTAATCCCATTCCCCAACAGATTTGTCTTTGTGGCCGTTATTGCCTGTTGTGACTTTCTGTGCCAGTTGGGTTGATTGCTGATCCATCACTCAGAGATTTTGTGATATCTTTGATCTTTTGCCTCGCCGCAGATCTTTGCTTTTCAGCTTGAAGATCTCCTGCAGATTGGCTTTCCAGTTGGACCTCCTTGGTTTTCCCTGGAAGTATAGTACCGGATGTTTGATTCCTGGTCCTGTTTGTGTTAGAATTGTCTGTTTTGTCAGCATCCATCAAACATAAATCACGCATATTCATGCATACGCATAAACATTCAGATATTCATGTCGCATATTTTGCCATATATCTTTTGTTTGTTGTTCCCTGCTATGGGTTTCATATATCTCCTTTATAGATCTCCCAAAGCAGATGTCGGGTGGTTAATCTCTCAAAATAGAGTCAGCCCTTAAGCAGAAAGTGTCTATCCTTTCCTGCCCTTTCCCCACTGAGATACATCCTCGTGGATGACGGTTATTTCCGTTCCCTCCCAACACACCTTGGGACGGGTTTACCCTTTTGAGTTATATCCTCATCAGGACGAGTCTTGATTCAGTCCACCTTTTTGGTTTGATCCTAAATTGGCCTTTTTCAACTGTCTCTTGCGCTTCACTGTGGCATAAATGAATAGTTGCTTACAAACCGGCGCTCATTCATCTTATCCTCAGTGGAATGTTTGGCCTCTGCCTACAAACCAACAGTTGTAAGTCCTATCTTTGCGGTTTTTCTACCTACTACCCGGTAGTTATAAACCCCGTTTTCTCCCCTAACGGAGTCAACTTTGTTGTTCATCCCAACCGATGACAATTCCCTTTCTGTGGTTTTCTATCCAATCTTTGGTAGATGTAATCCCCTCTTTATGGTTATCTTCATCTAGTACTTGATGTTGATTTTTTCTTCGCTTGGATGAGTCGCTTGAGTAAGCACTTATATCCCCAGCAAATCTTTTGTGGATAATTGCCGTATGCTAGCAATTTTATCCCGAGCGGGTCCCTTCACCGTTTGTCAGTGATTGTGTTCCCCGGATCATTGATTTTTCATCATTTGTATCCTCAGCAGATCGCTTTTCATTTACCTTCTTGTTGGTAATGTCTGTTGCTCCTTGTTGATTGGCCATCTTTATATACCTGGTTTAGTATCCCGATGCCTTTCTTTTCGGATTTTTATCCTATAAACAACCTACAACCCGGTTCAGGATAATCTTCCTCTGGAGGTTATTATTCACGTTTTGACGGCTATGAATAATATATCTCATTCACTCTTCAGTTGAAACCTGTTGTGTTTCCCTAGTCGAGTAAGATTCGTTATTTCCCTTGGCGGAGTCGAATATTTCTTTGTTGGATAATTGCCGGATACTTGCAATTTATCCCTTTGAGTTGTCTTTCGTTTACCCGGATGCTTGGTATCGATTGTCTCTCTTTTTTGTTAGTCACCTATTATATACTTCAGTATCTCTGGTGTCTTTTCCTTTCGAGTGTATTATTCACGGTCTGCCGGTAATGAATAATATGTCTCGTGCGCTCTTTGGTTGGAATCCTTTATTGATCTTCCCCCCAGTAGAGTAAGATTCGTATTCCTTGTGGAATCGAATGTCCATCCTATAAACAAGTTTGCTTTCGCTTTCTTCAGGATGATGAGTGTCTTGGAACACAAACCAATTCACGTTTCCGGATTTTATCCTATAAACAACCTACAACCCGGTTCAGGATAATCTTCCTTTTGAGTATACTATCCACGTTCTGACAGTAATGGATATTATGTCTCTTTCGCTCTTGGGTCAATCTCTCGATTGTTTTCTCCGCAGAGTAAGATTCGTATTCTTTGTGGAATCGAATGTTCATCCTATAAACAAGTTTGCTTTCGCTTTCTTCAGGGTGATGAGTGTCTTGGAACACAAACCAATTCACATTTTCGGATCTTATCCTATAAACAACCTACAACCCGGTTCAGGATAATTTTCCGTGCGAGTATATTATCTACGTTTTGACGGCTATAGATGATATGTCTCATGCACTCTTTTGTCGGATCCTTTGTTTGTTTCCCTAACTGAGTAAGATTTGCATTCTTTACAGAATCAAATGTCCATCCTATAAACAAGTCTGCTTTTCTAGGTTTCTTCAGGATGATGAGTGTCTTGGCACATATACCAATTCACGCTTCGTTCGGTCACCTGTTACATACCTACAACCCGGTATCCTTGGTGTTCCTTCCTGTCTGCTCCCTATTATGACCTTGGTCCCCTGTGGAGTCAGATTTTCCTGAGTTTATGTACCTTCTTCAGGTCTTTCTCAGATGTTTGGATTGATTGATATCTCTCACCCTTATACCGGTCTTAGATATTCATTCTTCCTGAGTTTGTTACTCACTAACCGGTAACATCTCATCCTTTGGCTTCCCCTGGAAAGTCATGTTTAAATTTCCCCAGCGGATTTGTGTTCCTATTCGTGTTGCTGTATTGGTGTTATCCCCAGTACATGCATTTTGTGGAGTCAACTTGAGTCTTTCCAATGGAAGTGTTTCCCTTTGGAATTTCTTTCTCTCCCCAGTTCGAGTCCTTTACTTCCCCAGTAAAGTCTCCAGTCCGATTTCTGGTATCCCCTAATCAGAGTCGTGTCTTGCACATGTTATGTCAGTTTTGTTTTCCCCAACTCGGAGTCGTGTCCTGCTCACGCATTCTTTTTCTTTACTATCCCCCAATAAGGATCCCCATGAGAGTCCTGTTAGAGTCTCTGTGCCTGGTGAGTGTACTACTCCGATGGATCGTCTTTTCTTCTGTGTGAACCATATTCCCCACAGAGTTTGTGTCTTTTGCATGCATATATTTGCAACATGAGGTCTCTTAGGGACCAAAATTTGTCTCATTACTGTTATTTAAGCCCATTCTACCGCGTCGAGATGAAGATTTCTAAACTTCACTTCTCCGGCTAGAATGACCTTAAATAGGGGCATCTGTAAGACCCCAATTTTGTCCCTAAGATCCCTCAAGGCATCATATCATATCATTCATTTGCCTCAAGGATCATTGTGCACCTTTGCTTCCCTCCTAGTGGGTAGATACCTTGTGAGTGTGGTTCTTGAACACCAAGCATGCATAGCACTTGTATATCATTGCTTCTCATTTGTTTACTAACCCAAAAGTACAAAAATATTGTCATCTGACCATGTTACTTGCAGCTGAAGCAATCAACAGTTAATTAGTCAAGCAAGTCATTGAGCCATGGGTGGTGGCTATTCTTGAAGAATTTGTACTCCCATGATCATTCATAAGAGGTTCATATGAGTTGTGACATCATTTGGTATCAAGATCTCAAGAGAAAAAGGCTTGAAATTCATCAAAGCATGGCTCAGCCAACCAAAACCCTAGCAAAGTCAACTGTGGTCAACTGTGCATTTAATCAGGAATTGGAAGGTGTGAGATGGTTGGAAAGGTCTCATTCATATCCATACAAGCCTCATATAACATTTCAAACATCTACAGTGAAGGATTTGAGGTCAGACAAAAAGTTTCCCAAAATGGCAATGACCTGTAATTTTCACCTGCCAAAAATGGAAAGTCATTCTCCTCAAAATTACATCATGAAGCAAGCTTCAAATCAAAATTTGTTCAACATGAAAGTTGAAGATCTTGCTCTTGCCTTTCCAAAAAGTCCAAGAACACTCATTTCTCATTTATGGTTGGCAAGTTATGATCAAATCATTTTCAGAAAAAGTTGAAATTCAAAGTGCCATAACTTTTGAATGGAAAGGCCAAATTGGTTGATTCTTTTTTGAGAAAACCACATTTGATGTGTACTATCCAAATCCATCATCACATTTTATCAAAAATCAACACATAAAAAGGTCATTTTTCAAGTGAACCATTTAAGATTTGGTGGGAAAAAAGGTCAAATTCAAAAATACAAGGGATTTTCACTCTAAGCCAATGCTATTCACTTCTAAACATGATTTGTGATGTGCTGCAAAAGAAAAATCACTGTTCCATTGGTTCCAAGTGCAAAAGGGCAATTTGGCCAAATGACATAATGAGCTTCATTCACTAATCCTTCCAATTTGCCTAAGCATGATTAAGGAGTGTGATTAGCAAGACTATAAGAGCCTAATCATAACAGAAATTCGAGATCCACATTCACAATCTCAAAATCACAACCAAAAATCTCTCAATTCTCTCAAATTTTCTTCACACTTTTTTTCACCTTTTTGATCGAAATTCTTGATTCTTTCTGCTTCTTGTTGCACTAATTCTCTTCTGCAGGTGAAATTGAAGATCTGTTTGAAGCTAACAGTGGAAGAACACTTGGAAATCGCAATTGTTGCAACCTTGAGCATCCATGGCAATTCGCGATTTCTCCATCCTCAAGCATTTCTGAGCTGAGCTACCACTTGTATTCACCTTCCTAAGCATCCTAGACATTCTGTTTTGGTAATTGGAGGTTCGAAACACACAAGAACACGAGCTGCATAATCCCAAGGTGAGATTTCAAAACCTTCGATTCTTGAAATTAACATGTGGTTTAGGTAGATCGTGGAACATAGGTTATGCTGCAACTTGAATCATGATTTTTCGTTGAGTATTGAATTTGATATCTAGATCTGAACATTTGAGTGTGAAACTTTCTTGGCTCGATCTGTAAAGCATGAGTAGATTTAGGTTAATTGCTTGTTAGAATAATGATCTACATGACGAGACGTTTTGATTGGTATATGGCATGATAGTTTTTGTGAGAAAAAGTCATGATGATGATGAACACCAAAATCGCGCGATGAACATGTTCAATTTCGTTCCAGAACGCGTCCTAGATCTTCATTGCCATGCCTTGAGTTTGAAATTGTGTTTCCCGCTTCCGCTAACCACTCACGCGCTGACACCTCCGTTAATGAAACGGAGCGTTTTGTCCTGGCGCCTCAATATTTACAAAACTGCCATTCGCTCCTTTGAATTTCATTTTAATTATTGAATATTTATTTCATTTCATCACCAAACTTCAAAAAATCATAAAAACCTCATGGATGATCCAAATTGGCTAAGGATTTTTGCATTCATCTCCATTTTCTCTCTAGTTTTTTTTAGGTATGATAATAAAAGTTGTGCCTGATTGATTTTTAATTTTGTCTAGAGACTTTGATCATGTATGCTTTGTGTATATGTTTTGCCATTTCATTCATAAAATAATGATGCCTTATCCATAATGCTTGAAATTTTACATGCACATTCTTGACTCACTCCTGGTGATTTTGGTATATGGTTTGCCAATTTTGCATTTCTGGATTAGGAGATATGATGTGATCTTCATGAGTGTGACAATGTGTGTCACACTAGGTTATGTCCAATTCTTGAATTTTGTTTCCATGCTTATTGAATGCCATTTGCTCTGGATTTTTGCATGTGATTACTCCTGTATGTCTAGTTTGAGCAGGTTTTTTGTAGGATTTGTTGATCAACTTCCTATTTGATTGGGATTTTATGTTGCTGATTGGTCATTTTTGGATTTTTCTTGAGTGATCAACTTCCATGCCTTGTGAAATTCTCATGCCTTATCATATGAGGCTGAAATTTTGTGGATTGATTCTTAACATGTTTAACTTCATTTTGGCTTTGGAGTGACTCATTTATCTTATGTCATTTCTGTTTTACACTTGCCTAAAGTTGATACATCATTTGTGGCCTAGTTTGAGCTCATTTTTGCATACCATGACTTCATGATTTAATTCCCATACTTCCTCTGGTCCAAATAGCATGAAATTTGATATGTGGCTCATTGAATGTATTCTGTTTAAGTTTGAATTTTCTGGGAATTTATTGAGCTATTTTGGTATTGGTTTGATTGTGATCATTCTGTTTGCTCCAATGTGATTCCAAAATGAATAGTTTGACATGTTTTGTGTATAAAATGGATTTGGTGCATAGTTTTGATGTGAGACCAATTGGATTCTATTCTTGTTTGATAAATCTTGATTTTGATGAATTTTCACTTGCTGTTTTGAATTTTTCACCTCCTTTTGACCCTAGGCTTGTCCTACTGGTCTTACTTCTCACATTTGAGTTGTTTTTTCAGGTTAAAGAAGCAATTGCTTTAAGGAGTTTAATTCAAGTTGATTGAGTTCGGTTTAATTGATTATCATGAACTAACTTGGTTTGTCTTGTAGGATGCTAACTCACTTGCTTTGAGTTTGTGCTTTGCACATATGATTGATTGTGTTGATTGTTGGTTCATAACTTGCCTGTTTTGACTTTGTGATTGGGATACTGATTATATTTGATTGATTTCAGGTACCATAGTCGCTTTAGTTCCGTTGAGAACTTGCTATTGCTTTGCTTTGCTTAAGCATTGAGGTAGACTCTCTTGTCTCCATGTAGTCTGGAAGACCTGGCTTGTTATTTAGCCAGGCAACTGTCTGAAGCCCTTCTTAAGAGGCGATGTTTATGATTGTTTAACTTTGTCCCCAAGCAGGTAAAGACCTCATGTGAGGCAATTGGTAGACAAAAGAGATATGTAGCCTATCTCCTACTATTCTGTGAGTCTCTCACCTTTCTCACACCACATGTCTTGATGCATAGTGAGTAAAAACCCAAGATCTATCGAGTCCTTAACTTGTGGAGAGAGTTCCATCTTTCTGAACTCCCACACCTTCTGATATTCAATGCTCTCCCTGACCAGGGATAAGAGTGATGAGGCACACCCCTCATATCCTTTCATCTGCTTCACCTTGGCTCTCAATGTCAAGGTTAAGAGCACCGTTTACCCTATTCCAGTGGACTTTTTAAGTCTAACCCTTTGATTGAGCCTAATTGTTTGGTTATAGTGGGTGCTAAATGACTTTGTCTGATTGATTGCTTGTTGCATTTGTACATGTTTGCGTGCTTGCCTTTGTGCATTTATCATCATTGATTGTTCATTATTGCATGATCATCATTGCATATCCTTGTGGTTTGTTTGAATTTACCCATTGAGGACAATTGTAAGACCATGTTCTTTGGCCATTGTTCCTATGATTTGGAAGGGACAGAGTGTAAGACCATTTCACTGGGTCACTCATGTCCATTGCTTAGTGCATTATTTGTTTGTTGTATGTGAGGATGCAATTGTAAGACCATGTTGCTGGCATTTGTACTCCTATGATCATCCTTTGGAGGTTGGTATAAGTCCAGATAGATTGGCATCCGACATCCAAGTTTTGTTTTGTTTTAGGAGATTGGTGTAAACCCATTTATTGGTATCCGGTATCCGCTTTTGTTTGTGAGATTGGTATAAGTCCATTGATGGCATCCGGTATCACCTTGCTTTATTTTTACTTGCTCATTGCTTATTCCTAAGGACACACTTGAATCATCTTCTATATGATCTCAAGAGGTGAACCTTTCTGAGAAGTTTTACATTCCATTGTCCATACCCTCTTTGTCCTAAACTTTTTCACACTTTGCTTTCAAAAACTGTGACTTGTTATGCAAACATCTTCATGTCTTTTTCAAATTAGAAACCTGGACCATAAGTCCTTGATTTTTCAAACTCCATTTCATAACACTTCTTTGAATTAATTTTAATCATACCTTGACCATATTTTGTGAATACTCATAATCAATTAACCTCACCCATTCAATTGTTTTGGCTTTGTCCATTGTTAACATGTTTTCACACATTAGCCATAGGTTTCAATTACCATAGTGGTTGATGTAAATCTTACCTTGTCCTTAGTGAGTCGATTGTAAGACTTCCGTACTGAAAACAGGGCTAACCCCTCTAGTACGTCGAAGCCATCCTCGCATGGTGGATTGTTGAATTCAGGTTGAGTTTTCTCCCATTGGTAATGAAAAGTCTTAAGGCTTATGTTTTAAAATTGAACTCACTAATTTTTGGAAATCTTTTAGCCGAACTACGGCGTTTTGATCCTTACCTTTGATGGAAGGTACGTAGGCAACGGGTTCATCCGTTCAAACACAAAAATAACTAACTTGCATATTCTTTTCTCATCATCCCCATTCATGTTTGCACAATATGTCAAAAACAAATAAACATTTTTATACAACAAGTGTGAAAAGGGCTCCCTAGGAGTACCTAGGACGTGATGGGTGCCTAACACCTTCCCATTGCGTAATTTACCCCTTGCCCCGATCTCTGATCTTTTATTGGTTTTCTACGTGTAAAACTTCTTAGCTTTTTGTTCGCTTTTTAACCAGTCCTTAGGATAAATAAAAGTGCGGTGGCGACTCGATTCATTGTATACTTTGCTTATGGTTTAATCAATAAATCATATAGCGACGAATACACCGCTACAGAAAAGTGGCGACTCTGCTGGGGATAACATTAGACCTTCCCTGGTGGTATTGCCTACTTTTCACCCTTGTTGTATGATATTTATTTATGTGTTATTTGACATATTTTTGTACAATTTGGGATAACTGTATTGATTATAATGTTTGAATTGCTTGATATACAATTGCTATTTGCTTTGGTGATCTCTGTGAGATGAGTTCTATACCCGAACTCGAGTGCACTCTAGGATAGGAGAATGGCATAGTCTTGTTGACTGGTGTGGAGTATTCCTTAGCCAGTTGACTTGCGAGTCCATTCACTTGGTGGAGGTCATGTTGGATTAATAATGTCACACAAGTTATTTGTGGTTAGGCATTATTCTTTCAATCATGTGCCTTAGAAGCCAAGGACCTTAGTTTACCAAGCCCATCTTGGCCTATTTTTAGGACGTAGTGCGGAGGTCGTTCAGATGTCAGATCTGATGCGATTGTTACGCGATACTACACTCATAAGAGTCTCTCTTGAGAATATTTTCGGAATACGAGTATTCGTTCCTCCGATAATATCCGAGAGATGGGACGATGATTATGGGAACCTCTGGTAGAACATGTCTGGCAGGTTTAAACCCTAGTACACTCCCTTTGGGTGGTTCTTAACCGAGACTCCATGCTCGTGACTCTCAGCAAACCCGTGATTCGTGGTTGAGTCGTTCAGATATCATTAATATCAATGGAACTTGGGCGTTGATAAGGTGCAAACCAAAACCCGCCAAAATGGATGATTGATATTAAGGATGTCATAGCCGGTTCATGTACCATTAATATCAATGGAACTTGGGTGTTGATAAGGTGAAAACCTAAATCCGCCAAAATGGATGATTGATATTAGGGATACATTGAGCTTTCCCGCGACCTTTGTTTGGTGTGACTTGCTTGATCCTTGAGTGTGATTGTTGCATTCATGCATTCATGCATTCATCTGCATCCATATCATCAGATAAAAAGAAATTTTCAAGGAACTCAAAGGAGTTTATTTGCAAAAAATTTCAAACATGGAAAAAACCGGGAAATTTTTTTCACCTGATATATCTGATGAGATTTTCTCATATACGATCAAAATGCTTAAATATTTCAAAGTTTGCAAGTAAAACCCTTGAGTTCCTTTGAAATAAAAAACAAAGCATATGCACAAACACTTCATGCATCATTTGCATAAGTGGGTGTTTTGTTCCGGTCTCCCGTCCTGTGGTCTGACCCTGCGATCTTCATTTATTTTGAAGACGCACCTCGCCGGTACTACACCAGAGTCATCTCTGCCAGATTGATGGATCTTCTTGAGCGAGAGAATTGTGAACTCAGAGAGATATTTGCCAGACTAAGTGCTGTTGATGGATTTATTCCTGGTTAACCGATCCCGGGCTTGCATTGGTTATTCGTCTTGGGCATTTAATGAGCAAGGTTTGTTCACGAGTGGAGGTTTCATCCATGACGATCAACCTGAGGAAGAAGCTGCTGCTATCTTGGAAGAGGATGCAGAAGATCTGAACAATTTCGACATACCTGGTGGTGTCCGCCACAATTGGGTCGCTGTAGATGTTCCTACGGTCATCCATAGATCAGAGTAATTGTTCACTTTGTTTAAAACCCTTCTCCCATGCCAAAAGGAGAAGTGATGACATTGTTGGCAGCATTTAATACAATGATGTTTTCATTCAATTAATGCATTGTTAAACATTTGTTTTTCCCTTTGTTTTCACTTTTTGCTTTTGCATGAAATCAGTGATCACAAAAAACCCTGAAAAACAAGAAAACAACTTTTTCATCTGCATAAATGATTTGCTTGTTTAAATTCAAAAGCTTTTCATTATCCAGAATCATTATGCAGGGATTTCTAAACCCATTGAACATAATGATCCAACGCCATCTCCCAATCTTGAATTCTTTGTATTTGAGGCAGAAGAAGATGATGTTGAAGGGGATTCCTGACGAGATTACCCATCTTCTTGAGCACCAAAGGAGCTCATTCAGCTGTATCATGAGAATCAGCAAAACAGTAAAACTGGGGCATTACAAATGCAATCAATCAAAAAAAAAAAAAAGAGGGTGAAAAAAGATGAAAAAATCAAAAATCAGAAAAAAAAATTCAAAATCTTTTTTCAAAAGAAAAAAAGAAAGAAGTATACCCTCAAGTCCCTAGTTGACTGATGCTGAATGGATTCAGAGTCGTTATGACCAACTGAATTTGATTGAAGAGAAGCGGTTAACTGCCATGTGCCATGGTCAGTTATATCAGCAGAGAATGAAGAAAGCATTCGATAAGAAGGTCAAACCTCGTGTGTTCCGAGAAGGTGACCTCGTGCTCAAGAAAGTCTTGTCTTTCGTGCCCGATTCCAGGGGCAAGTGGACTCCAAACTACGAGGGTCCATATGTTGTTAAGAGAGCCTTTTCAGGCGGTGCTTTGATGCTTACATCAATGGATGGGGAGAATTTCACTCGTCCTGTGAATTCAGATGCAGTCAAGAAATACTTTGCCTAAGAAAAAAAAAGTATATGCAAATGAAAAACAGAATGGCTCGCTAAGTTGAAAACCCGAAAGGGCGGCTTAGGCAAAAATGAGCGTCTCGGTGGAGAACCCGCAAGGGTAATCCAGGCAAAAATTAGAGACTGAAAAAAAAGTATATTTGCATCCCGCTAGATTGAGTACCTCACCCTAGGGCAATCTAGACAAAAATTAGGGATTCGGCAAGTAACTGCATCCTGACAAGACTTTCTGCTTCGCAACCGTCTGTTCGTCAGAAGATTCTCGATTCGTCGACTGAAGCTTCGCATACATCGAGATTCAAATTGGTAGAGAAAGGATCATTATGTTCAATGTAGCCCTCTTCCAATATATATCACTGATTTCAAATTTGTACAGATCTATGGAGTCTTGCCATTTGCAGACTACCATTCCATCAAATCAATTTGAGCTTTTATCCAATTATTTGCATTCCTATTTGTTTCAGTTCAACAAATGTTTTGCATGTTTTAATTGATAAAATGTCATTGTTTTAAACGAATAAATTTTTCAAAATTTTTTGTTTTAAGCAAAGTGAACATTCACAATGACAAATGGATACTCAAGAATTTCTCAGTGCTCTCCCGAGGGTGGCATGATTTCCAACAGGTAAGACATGTGTTCAGATTCCTGGCTTGGTTGTATCCTCTTTATCCTGCTTTTTGTTGGGGTTGCTCCCCGAGCAGAGCTTTTATTAGGGTTGTTC
This sequence comes from Lathyrus oleraceus, assembly GCF_024323335.1. Lineage (NCBI taxonomy): Eukaryota > Viridiplantae > Streptophyta > Magnoliopsida > Fabales > Fabaceae > Lathyrus > Lathyrus oleraceus. Next base: position 139,750,217 of record NC_066585.1, on the reverse strand, counting down.
CCTTAGCAGAGGTGGTTGTTGAAGACTCAGTTTCTTCTCCAACAGTATTCTTCCCCAACATGGGTGTTTCCCTTGTGGTAGATTTGGTAGTGGGTGGTTTGAGACCCCGGTACCCTATCACTCTCCCCAGTGCAATCGCCAGCGGAGTTGTGGTTTTATCCTCAGCATGGATGCTTTCCCTCAGAAAATTCAATGGTTGATGGATTGACATCCCGGTACTTTACCACTTTCCCAGCATTGTTGCAAGCCGAGTTGTTGCTATCTTTCCTCAGTACAGTCGATAGCGGGATCTGTGATATATCCCCAGAGCGAAGTGTTGTGGAAGACGTCGTTTGCTCCAATAGTACTCCCTTCCCCGACCAAGTTGCCAGCGGAGTTGCTATATCTCCCCATTAGTACGCTTATTCCTTCGGCAGGGCAGTGATTGTGTTCCTCCTCAGAAGTCGTGGTTTTTTTTTCCTCAGAAGAGTCAGCATTTGGTGGTTGATCCCCAGCTCTCTTCCATATTTCCCAGTGGGTTTCTCAGTGACTTCCGCAGTGGATTCGCCTGTAAATTTGTGGTTTGGCGGATTGTATTTGTGCAAAATCCCTAATAGAATGGGTATTCTTCAATAGAGTCAGGGTTGCACCCGTGATATTCCCCTCAGAATCTCCGCAAGGCGATTGGAAACCTCTGTTTTCCCCAGTAGGGTTGGTTGGTAACCTATCATCCAGAGATTTGGGTTGGTTCCCTGATTGCTTTTGATCCCCAGTAGAGTGGCTTGTCGCAGAATCTACTTGTGTGATCTTTTTCTTCCTCCTCAGTGGGTTGTCCACAATGGAATGGATATTTGCTCTTTATTCCCAGGTAGAGTTGCTTGTGCAGCCAGATTCTACGTGGATGATCTGTTCTCCCTTTGTGGGTTGTTCCCCAGTGGAGTTATTTGTAGAGTTGCTTTCATAGCAGTGAATTCTTGTTCCCCTGCAGATATTTTGGGATTAATCCCATTCCCCAACAGATTTGTCTTTGTGGCCGTTATTGCCTGTTGTGACTTTCTGTGCCAGTTGGGTTGATTGCTGATCCATCACTCAGAGATTTTGTGATATCTTTGATCTTTTTCTTCGCCGCAGATCTTTGCTTTTCAGCTTGAAGATCTCCTGCAGATTGGCTTTCCAGTTGGACCTCCTTGGTTTTCCCTGGAAGTATAGTACCGGATGTTTGATTCCTGGTCCTGTTTGTGTTAGAATTGTCTGTTTTGTCAGCATCCATCAAACATAAATCACGCATATTCATGCATACGCATAAACATTCAGATATTCATGTCGCATATTTTGCCATATATCTTTTGTTTGTTGTTCCCTGCTATGGGTTTCATATATCTCCTTTATAGATATCCCAAAGTAGATGTCTGGTGGTTAATCTCTCAAAATAGAGTCAGCCCTTAAGAAGAAAGTGTCTATCCTTTCCTGCCCTTTCCCCACTGAGATACATCCTCGTGGATGACGGTTATTTCCGTTCCCTCCCAACACACCTTGGGACAGGTTTACCCTTTTGAGTTATATCCTCATCAGGACGAGTCTTAATTCAGTCCGCCTTTTTGGTTTGATCCTAAATTGGCCTTTTTCAACTGTCTCTTGCGCTTCACTGTGGCATAAATGAATAGTTGCTTACAAACCGGCGCTCATTCATCTTATCCTCAGTGGAATGTTTGGCCTCTGCCTACAAACCAACAGTTGTAAGTCCTATCTTTGCGGTTTTTCTACCTACTACCCGGTAGTTATAAACCCCGTTTTCTCCCCTAACGGAGTCAACTTTGTTGTTCATCCCAACCGATGACAATTCCCTTTCTGTGGTTTTCTATCCAATCTTTGGTAGATGTAATCCCCTCTTTATGGTTATCTTCATCTAGTACTTGATGTTGATTTTTTCTTCGCTTGGATGAGTCGCTTGAGTAAGCACTTATATCCCCAGCAAATCTTTTGTGGATAATTGCCGTATGCTAGCAATTTTATCCCCAGCGGGTCCCTTCACCGTTTGTCAGTGATTGTGTTCCCCGGATCATTGATTTTTCATCATTTGTATCCTCAGCAGATCGCTTTTCATTTACCTTCTTGTTGGTAATGTCTGTTGCTCCTTGTTGATTGGCCATCTTTATATACCTGGTTTAGTATCCCGATGCCTTTCTTTTCGGATTTTTATCCTATAAACAACCTACAACCCGGTTCAGGATAATCTTCCTCTGGAGGTTATTATTCACGTTTTGACGGCTATGAATAATATATCTCATTCACTCTTCAGTTGAAACCTGTTGTGTTTCCCTAGTCGAGTAAGATTCGTTATTTCCCTTGGCGGAGTCGAATATTTCTTTGTTGGATAATTGCCGGATGCTTGCAATTTATCCCTTTGAGTTGTCTTTCGTTTACCCGGATGCTTGGTATCGATTGTCTCTCTTTTTTGTTAGTCACCTATTATATACTTCAGTATCTCTGGTGTCTTTTCCTTTCGAGTGTATTATTCACGGTCTGCCGGTAATGAATAATATGTCTCGTGCGCTCTTTGGTTGGAATCCTTTGTTGATCTTCCCCCCAGTAGAGTAAGATTTGTATTCCTTGTGGAATCGAATGTCCATCCTATAAACAAGTTTGCTTTCGCTTTCTTCAGGATGATGAGTGTCTTGGAACACAAACCAATTCACGTTTCCGGATTTTATCCTATAAACAACCTACAACCCGGTTCAGGATAATCTTCCTTTTGAGTATACTATCCACGTTCTGACGGTAATGGATATTATGTCTCTTTCGCTCTTGGGTCAATCTCTCGATTGTTTTCTCCGCAGAGTAAGATTCGTATTCTTTGTGGAATCGAATGTTCATCCTATAAACAAGTTTGCTTTCGCTTTCTTCAGGGTGATGAGTGTCTTGGAACACAAACCAATTCACATTTTCGGATCTTATCCTATAAACAACCTACAACCCGGTTCAGGATAATTTTCCGTGCGAGTATATTATCTACGTTTTGACGGCTATAGATGATATGTCTCATGCACTCTTTTGTCGGATCCTTTGTTTGTTTCCCCAACTGAGTAAGATTTGCATTCTTTACAGAATCAAATGTCCATCCTATAAACAAGTCTGCTTTTCTAGGTTTCTTCAGGATGATGAGTGTCTTGGCACATATACCAATTCACGCTTCGGTCGGTCACCTGTTACATACCTACAACCCGGTATCCTTGGTGTTCCTTCCTGTCTGCTCCCTATTATGACCTTGGTCCCCTGTGGAGTCAGATTTTCCTGAGTTTATGTACCTTCTTTAGGTCTTTCTCAGATGTTTGGATAGATTGATATCTCTCACCCTTATACCGGTCTTAGATATTCATTCTTCCTGAGTTTGTTACTCACTAACCGGTAACATCTCATCCTTTGGCTTCCCCTGGAAAGTCATGTTTAAATTTCCCCAGCGGATTTGTGTTCCTATTCGTGTTGCTGTATTGGTGTTATCCCCAGTACATGCATTTTGTGGAGTCAGCTTGAGTCTTTCCAATGGAAGTGTTTCCCTTTGGAATTTCTTTCTCTCCCCAGTTCGAGTCCTTTACTTCCCCAGTAAAGTCTCCAGTCCGATTTCTGGTATCCCCTAATCAGAGTCGTGTCTTGCACATGTTATGTCAGTTTTGTTTTCCCCAACTCGGAGTCGTGTCCTGCTCACGCATTCTTTTTCTTTACTATCCCCCAATAAGGATCCCCATGAGAGTACTGTTAGAGTCTCTGTGCCTGGTGAGTGTACTACTCCGATGGATCGTCTTTTCTTCTGTGTGAACCATATTCCCCACAGAGTTTGTGTCTTTTGCATGCATATATTTGCAACATGAGGTCTCTTAGGGACCAAAATTTGTCTCATTACTGTTATTTAAGCCCATTCTACCGCGTCGAGATGAAGATTTCTAAACTTCACTTCTCCGGCTAGAATGACCTTAAATAGGGGCATCTGTAAGACCCCAATTTTGTCCCTAAGATCCCTCAAGGCATCATATCATATCATTCATTTGCCTCAAGGATCATTGTGCACCTTTGCTTCCCTCCTAGTGGGTAGATACCTTGTGAGTGTGGTTCTTGATCACCAAGCATGCATAGCACTTGTATATCATTGCTTTTCATTTGTTTACTAACCCAAAAGTACAAAAATATTGTCATCTGACCATGTTACTTGCAGCTGAAGCAATCAACAGTTAATTAGTCAAGCAAGTCATTGAGCCATGGGTGGTGGTTATTCTTGAAGAATTTGTACTCCCATGATCATTCATAAGAGGTTCATATGAGTTGTGACATCATTTGGTATCAAGATCTCAAGAGAAAAAGGCTTGAAATTCATCAAAGCATGGCTCAGCCAACCAAAACCCTAGCAAAGTCAACTGTGGTCAACTGTGCATTTAATCAGGAATTGGAAGGTGTGAGATGGTTGGAAAGGTCTCATTCATATCCATACAAGCCTCACATAACATTTCAAACATCTACAGTGAAGGATTTGAGGTCAGACAAAAAGTTTCCCAAAATGGCAATGACCTGTAATTTTCACCTGCCAAAAATGGAAAGTCATTCTCCTCAAAATTACATCATGAAGAAAGCTTCAAATCAAAATTTGTCCAACATGAAAGTTGAAGATCTTGCTCTTGCCTTTCCAAAAAGTCCAAGAACACTCATTTCTCATTTATGGTTGGCAAGTTATGATCAAATCATTTTCAGAAAAAGTTGAAATTCAAAGTGCCATAACTTTTGAATGGAAAGGCCAAATTGGTTGATTCTTTTTTGAGCAAACCACATTTGATGTGTACTATCCAAATCCATCATCACATTTTATCAAAAATCAACACATAAAAAGGTCATTTTTCAAGTGAACCATTTAAGATTTGGTGGGAAAAAAGGTCAAATTCAAAAATACAAGGGATTTTCACTCTAAGCCAATGCTATTCACTTCTAAACATGATTTGTGATGTGCTGCAAAAGAAAAATCACTGTTCCATTGGTTCCAAGTGCAAAAGGGCAATTTGGCCAAATGACATAATGAGCTTCATTCACTAATCCTTCCAATTTGCCTAAGCATGATTAAGGAGTGTGATTAGCAAGACTATAAGAGCCTAATCATAACATAAATTCGAGATCCACATTCACAATCTCAAAATCACTACCAAAAATCTCTCAATTCTCTCAAATTTTCTTCACACTTTTTTTCACCTTTTTGATCGAAATTCTTGATTCTTTCTGCTTCTTGTTGCACTAATCCTCTTCTGCAGGTGAAATTGAAGATCTGTTTGAAGCTAACAGTGGAAGAACACTTGGAAATCGCAACTGTTGCAACCTTGAGCATCCATGGCAATTCGCGATTTCTCCATCCTCAAGCATTTCTGAGCTGAGCTACCACTTGTATTCACCTTCCTAAGCATCCTAGACATTCTGTTTTGGTAATTGGAGGTTCGAAACACACAAGAACACGAGCTGCATAATCACAAGGTGAGATTTCAAAACCTTCGATTCTTGAAATTAACATGTGGTTTAGGTAGATCGTGGAACATAGGTTATGCTGCAACTTGAATCATGATTTTTCGTTGAGTATTGAATGAGATATCTAGATCTGAACATTTGAGTGTGAAACTTTCTTGGCTCGATCCGTAAAGCATGAGTAGATTTAGGTTAATTGCTTGTTAGAATAATGATCTACATGACGAGACGTTTTGATTGGTATATGGCATGATAGTTTTTGTGAGAAAAAGTCATGATGATAATGAACACCAAAATCGCGCGATGAACATGTTCAATTTCGTTCCAGAACGCGTCCTAGATCTTCATTGCCATGCCTTGAGTTTGAAATTGTGTTTCCCGCTTCCGCTAACCACTCACGCGCTGACACCTCCGTTAATGAAACGAAGCGTTTTGTCCTGGTGCCTCAATATTTACAAAACTGCCATTCGCTCCTTTGAATTTCATTTTAATTATTGAATATTTATTTCATTTCATCACCAAACTTCAAAAAATCATAAAAACCTCATGGATGATCCAAATTGGCTAAGGATTTTTGCATTCATCTCCATTTTCTCTCTAGTTTTTTTTAGGTATGATAATAAAAGTTGTGCCTGATTGATTTTTAATTTTGTCTAGAGACTTTGATCATGTATGCTTTGTGTATATGTTTTGCCATTTCATTCATAAAATAATGATGCCTTATCCATAATGCTTGAAATTTTACATGCACATTCTTGACTCACTCCTGGTGATTTTGGTATATGGTTTGCCAATTTTGCATTTCTGGATTAGGAGATATGATGTGATCTTCATGAGTGTGAGAATGTGTGTCACACTAGGTTATGTCCAATTCTTGAATTTTGTTTCCATGCTTATTGAATGCCATTTGCTCTGGATTTTTGCATGTGATTACTCCTGTATGTCTAGTTTGAGCAGGATTTTTTGTAGGATTTGTTGATCAACTTCCTATTTGATTGGCATTTTATGTTGCTGATTGGTCATTTTTGGATTTTTCTTGAGTGATCAACTTCTATGCCTTGTGAAATTCTCATGCCTTATCATATGAGGCTGAAATTTTGTGGATTGATTCTTAACATGTTTAACTTCATTTTGGCTTTTGAGTGACTCATTTATCTTATGTCATTTCTGTTTTACACTTGCCTAAAGTTGATACATCATTTATGGCCTAGTTTGAGCTCATTTTTGCATACCATGACTTCATGATTTAATTCCCATACTTCCTCTGGTCCAAATAGCATGAAATTTGATATGTGGCTCATTGAATGTATTCTGTTTAAGATTGAATTTTCTGGGAATTTATTGAGCTATTTTGGTATTGGTTTCATTGTGATCATTCTGTTTGCTCCAATGTGATTCCAAAATGCATAGTTTGACATGTTTTGTGTATAAAATGGATTTGGTGCATAGTTTTGATGTGAGACCAATTGGATTCTATTCTTGTTTGATAAATCTTGATTTTGATGAATTTTCACTTGCTTTTTTGAATATTTCACCTCTTTTTGACCCTAGGCTTGTCCTAGTGGTCTTACTTCTCACATTTGAGTTGTTTTTTCAGGTTAAAGAAGCAATTGCTTTAAGGAGTTTAATTCAAGTTGATTGAGTTTGGTTTAATTGATTATCATGAACTAACTTGGTTTGTCTTGTAGGATGCTAACTCACTTGCTTTGAGTTTGTGCTTTGCACATATGATTGATTGTGTTGACTGTTGGTTCATAACTTGTTTGTTTTGACTTTGTGATTGGGATACTGATTATATTTGATTGATTTCAGGTACCATAGTCGCTTTAGTTCCGTTGAGAACTTGCTATTGCTTTGCTTTGCTTAAGCATTGAGGTAGACTCTCTTGTCTCCATGTAGTCTGGAAGACCTGTCTTGTTATTTAGCCAGGCAATTGTCTGAAGCCCTCCTTAAGAGGCGATGTTTGTGATTGTTTAACTTTGTCCCCAAGCAGGTAAAGACCTCATGTGAGGCAATTGGTAGACAAAAGAGATATGTAGCCTATCTCCTACTATTCTGTGAGTCTCTCACCTTGCTCACACCACATGTGTTGATGCATAGTGAGTAAAAACCCAAGATCTATCGAGTCCTTAACTTGTGGAGAGAGTTCCATCTTTCTGAACTCCCACACCTTCTGATATTCAATGCTCTCCCTGACCAGGGATAAGAGTGATGAGGCACACCCCTCATATCCTTTCATCTGCTTCACCTTGGCTCTCAATGTCAAGGTTAAGAGCACCGTTTACCCTATTCCAGTGGACTTTTTAAGTCTAACCCTTTGATTGAGCCTAATTGTTTGGTTATAGTGGGTGCTAAATGACTTTGTCTGATTGATTTCTTGTTGCATTTGTACATGTTTGCATGCTTGCCTTTGGGCATTTATCATCATTGATTGTTCATTATTGCATGATCATCATTGCATATCCTTGTGGTTTGTTTGAGTTTACCCATTGAGGACAATTGTAAGACCATGTTCTTTGGCCATTGTTCCTATGATTTGGAAGGGACAGAGTGTAAGACCATTTCACTTGGTCACTCATGTCCATTGCTTAGTGCATTATTTGTTTGTTGTATGTGAGGATGCAATTGTAAGACCATGTTGCTGGCATTTGTACTCCTATGATCATCCTTTGGAGGTTGGTATAAGTCCAGATAGATTGGCATCCGACATCCAAGTTTTGTTTTGTTTTAGGAGATTGGTGTAAACCCATTTATTGGTATCCGGTATCCGCTTTTGTTTGTGAGATTGGTATAAGTCCATTGATGGCATCCGGTATCACCTTGCTTTATTTTTACTTGCTCATTGCTTATTCCTAAGGACACACTTGAATCATCTTCTATATGATCTCAAGAGGTGAACCTTTCTGAGAAGTTTTACATTCCATTGTCCATACCCTCTTTTTCCTAAACTTTTTCACACTTTGCTTTCAAAAACTTTGACTTGTTATGCAAACATCTTCATGTCTTTTTCATATTAGAAACCTGGACCATAAGTCCTTGATTTTTCAAACTCCATTTCATAACACTTCTTTGAATTAATCTTAATCATACCTTGACCATATTTTGTGAATACTCATAATCAATTAACCTCACCCATTCAATTGTTTTGGCTTTGTCCATTGTTAACATGTTTTCACACATTAGCCATAGGTTTCAATTACCATAGTGGTTGATGTAAATCTTACCTTGTCCTTAGTGAGTCGATTGTAAGACTTCCGTACTGAAAACAGGGCTAACCCCTCTAGTACGTCGAAGCCATCCTCGCATGGTGGATTGTTGAATTCAGGTTGAGTCTTCTCCCATTGGTACTGAAAAGTCTTAAGGCTTGTGTTTTAAAATTGAACTCACTAATTTTTGGAAATCTTTTAGCCGAACTACGGCATTTTGATCCTTACCTTTGATGGAAGGTACGTAGGCAACGGGTTCATCCGTTCAAACACAAAAATAACTAACTTGCATATTCTTTTCTCATCATCCCCATTCATGTTTGCACAATATGTCAAAAACAAATAAACATTTTTATACAACAAGTGTGAAAAGGGCTCCCTAGGAGTACCTAGGACGTGATGGGTGCCTAACACCTTCCCATTGCGTAATTTACCCCTTACCCCGATCTCTGATCTTTTATTGGTTTTCTACGTGTAAAACTTCTTAGGTTTTTGTTCGCTTTTTAACCAGTCCTTAGGATAAATAAAAGTGCGGTGGCGACTCGATTCATTGTATACTTTGCTTATGGTTTAATCAATAAATCATATAGCGACGAATACACCGCTACATTAATGACATATTTTTGTGCTTTTGGTTAGTAAATAAAATGAGAATAGAAATAATATACAATTCAAGCATGCTTGGTGATCTCAAACCAACTCTCAAGAGATCCCACCCAAAGGTAAGGAGCCAAGATGCTTATGATCCTTGAGGCAAGATGCAAATGCAATGTTATGATGCCATGAGGGATCTTAGGGTCAAAATTAGGGTCTTACAGATGCCCCTATTTAAGGTCATTATAACCGGAGAAGTGAAGGTTAAAATCTTCGTCCCGACGAGGTAGAATGGCTTAAATAATAACAAAGAGACGAATTTTGGTCCTTAAGAGACCTCATGATGCAAATGTATGTATGCAAAAGGTAATAATCTGTGGAGATATGTGTCCACAAAGAAGAAAAGAAATCAGGAGAAACTGACAATCCATAATGAGTAACACACTCAATGGGATAGAGACTCTAGGGACTCTTGTGGGGATAAAAAAGGGACTAAATTGCGTGAGCAAGTCACGACTTAAGACTTGCTGAGAGACATGAGAGGAATTCCATGAAAATAAATCAATGGAAAGACTCGAGTTGACTCAGAGATGCATGTGTTGGGGAATATGCGAATACAGCAAAAACTATCCATAAAGGATACTTCAGATGAAAATTCGGACTCGGATGGGAAAATCCACTAAGGGAGTTCACTAGGAAATGTCCAAACAGGACTCATCTGAGGAAACAACAGGATGAGGTATTACCGATTACTGGGTAATAAGCTCAAGAAGACAGGTGATCAAAACACCGGTATGAGGGTGAGAGAATAACATGCTCAGGGAGAATGAATATCTAATATCGGTATAAGGGTGAGAGATATCAAACATCCCAAAACATCTGAGGAAAACCTGGAAAGGTATAATTCGACTCAGGAAATCTGACTCCACAGGGGACAAAAGTCATAATAGGGAGCAGAATAACCAAGGCGTGAATTAGGGAATATTTCCAAGACACTCATCATCCAAAAGGAGAGATGAAAAAGCAAACTCGATTACAGGATGGGCATTCGACTCCACAAAGGGGATACGAATCTTACTCAACTGGGGAAGAACAGGAGACTTCGACCAAAGAGCGCATGAGATATATTATCTATTACCGTCAGAACGTAGATAATATACTCGCATGGAAGATTATCCACAACCGGTTACTAGGTTACAAAGGATAAATCTACCGAAAAGAAAGGACATTGGGGTACCAAATACTAGGTATAAAATGATGACCAATCAAAGGGAGAAACAAACATTACCAACCAAGGGTAAATGAAAGATGACTCGATGGGGATACATTGACAAAGGAAATGATCCAAGAGATATATTATCGGTTACTGGGAGATATACTCACAAAGGAAGGAATACCAATACCGAATATTGGATGAAGATAACCAACAAAGAGGGCATTACATCTACCGGATACTGGGTAGAAAACCACGGAAGAGTAACCGTCATCGATTAGGATGAACAAAACGGGGTTAACTCTGTGAGGGGATAAAATGGGGTTTATAACTACCGGTATAAGGGTAGAAAACCACAGAAATAGGACTTACAGCTACCGATTACTGGGTAGAAGGCCATAGACTTCGCCGAGGGAGAAGATGGACAATTACTGGTTACTGAGCAATCATTCATCTAAACTACGGGGAAGTGTAGGGGAAGTAACAAGAGAAGTCAGTCTAGGAACAAACTAGAGAGACACTATGAAACAAGACTCAACCCAATGAGGATATATCTCAGGGGAGAACTCCATCCCAATATGTGTGTTGGGAGGAAACTGAAATAACAGTCATCCACGAGGGCTTAACTCAGTGGGGAATATGGAAGAAAGGGTAGACGCTTTCTGCTTATGAGGCTGACTCTACGTAGGGAGATCAGACACAAACATCTGCTTGGGGAAAATATGTATCACCAAATAGCAGGAGACAACAATCAAAGATATATGGCAAAGAATGCAACATGAATATCTGAATGTCAAGATTATGCACATATGCATAGTTTATGTATGATGAATGTTGACAAAACAGACATATCTAACACAAACAGGTCCAAGAATCAACGGACAAACATCTGGTACTACATCTCAAGAGAGAAAGCCAAGCCCACTAGAGAACATCCAATCTGACGGGAGCAAAAGATAACAGGAAACAAAGATCTTTGCCGGGAAATGAGAATCAGTCACTCCAGTTGGGGATAGTATCAACGCATGGACAAAATCCGCCATAAAATCAACTCTACTGGGGAAATTATCGGAGAGGGAGATGAAACTCTGTGGGGAACAACCTCCAATCAGAAGGTTCCAATGTCACCACATTTCTTGCACTGCTAAAGAAATCACATCTGACGAGGAGGAAGGGACACTACTCCGTTGAGGAAGGAAGGATAAACATCTTCATCAACCAATCTTCTCGAGAGGAAACAACAAACGGGCTCTGATCAGGCAATTCCACTAGGGAAGTACTGCTAATGACCGAATCGGGGATTATCCGTAGGCAACTACTAGAGATACCCTGATGGTGACCATACTGGGGAGTAAGAGTGGGGTCAACCCCTCTGTGGATGGTCAAGGAGTAAATTTTGCTGGAGATCGAAGTAGACCAGTCCACAGGGGAAAACCTATAAATTAAATTTGATGATGACTCCGCATATGCTAGAGGATTTCCTGCTCATTCTGGCAGAGCGTTTCTAAATTCAAAGTGAGGGCAAACCAATTCCTTCGGAAAGATTAGCATATTCAATTTATCAATCTATAAGGGATTTTAGGTCAATCCATGCAAGGGATGACAACCATATAATTGATAACACAAATGCTAAATCCAGACTCAATGGGGATCTAGAAGATTGAGATCACACCCCGAACTCCCAAACTCCCTGGGGATTTGGTGGGAGGTGCAACTTTCTTCTGTGCCTGAAATACAAATGAAGAGGATACAAGTATGCTGGGGATATGAACAAATGTCTTACCCTTTTGGGAATCATACCATCCTTGGGAGAGCACTGAAGACATCCCAAGTATCCTTTTGTCCTTGTGAATGTTCACTTTGTTTAAAAATAATTTATGAAAATTTTATTTATTTAAAACAATGATATTTCTCAATTAAAACATGCAAAACATTTGTTGAATAAAAACAAATAAGAGTGCAAAGGATTGGATAAAGGCTCAAATTTATTTGATGGAATGGTAGTCTGCAAATGGGAAGACTCCATGGATCTTTACAAATTTGAAATTGGTGATATATATTGGAAAAGGGCTACATTGAACATAATGACCATTTCTCCACCAACTCTGAATCCGATGTATTTGAAGCTTCAGTTGACGATGACTGAGCGAGAATCTCTGACAGATGACAGCTTGTAGAACAAAGTCTTGTCAGGATGCAGGTACTTGCCAAATCCCTAATTTTTTCCTAGATTGCCCCAGGGTGAGGTACTCAATCTAGCGGGATACATATTTATTTTTTATGTCTCTAACTTTTGCCTGGATCGCCCTTTCGGGTTTTCAATCCACCGAGAGGCTCATTTTTGCCTAAGCCGCCCTTTCGGGTTTTCAAATAGAGAGCTATTCTGTTTTTATTTCTAAGCGAAGTATTTCTTGACTGCATCTAAATTCACAAGACGAGTGAAGTCCTCCCCATCCATAGTTGTAAGTATCAAAGCACCGCCTGAAAAGGCTCGCTTAACAACATATGGACCTTCATAGTTTGGAGTCCACTTGCCCCTGGAATCGGGCGCGAAAGATAAAACTTTCTTGAGCACAAGGTCACCTTCTCGAAACACACGAGGCTTGACCTTCTTATCAAAGGCTTTCTTCATCCTTTGCTGATATAACTGACCATGGCACATGGCAGTCAATATCTTCTCTTCTATCAAGTTCAATTGGTCATAACGACTCTGAACCCATTTAGCGTCAGTCAACTTGGCTTCCATCAAGACTCTCATTGATGGGATCTCCATCTCTACTGGGAGCACAACTTCCATGCCGTAAACAAGAGAGAAAGGGGTTTCCCCTGTTGAAGTGCGGACATATGTACGATATCCATGCAAAGCAAATGGCAGTATCTGTCATACCCCAATTTTGTCCAGGCATATTTAAATTTTTGTAAAATCGATTTCATTCCATCATGAGTAATACCTAAAATATCAGTCAGAATAAATTTATTGAAAATACAGACAAATTGGTTGAATCTTTCCTCAAGTACGGACAGAATCAGCAGATAAAGAGTTTCGAAATTAAATTCGTAGACGCCGGTATTATTAATCTACGGTACATGTAGTTTAACCTGGTGTGCTCTTTGTATTTTTTCAACGGCTGTTTCAGTTGCATTTTGACCCGCCTGAGCCTTTTAACCGGTGAAAATTTATTTCAAAATTTAAAGCAACGCTGTATTTTTTCAATAAGTATATTTAGTACTGATCATTTTCATACATCCGATTTAATTTTTTGAGCAAATTTTTGCCCGACTTTTATTCATTTTTAGTCGTTTTAATTTTGTTGTTTCGTCAAAATAGTCAGATTAAATAAATAGAATTTTACATGTTACTATTTTAATTTTATCATGATTATGTAAAAAGTTATGAATTTTATTTGATTCAATTGATTTAAATTGTTTTAAATCGACTAAATCATCTAAAAAAGGGCATTATATGCATTTTGATTTATTTAAATAGTGTGTGTTTCTTGGTGTGTTTCTTTGATTCAATCCAAGACATCGGTTCAAATTAATCAATGGTCTATGTTAAGCAATCCACACTTATCCTAGTTTATCCAATCAAAATTAGGATTTAATTAATATTATTATTTAAAAAAATCTGAAAATAAATCAAATTAAAAAAACTCTCTCTCTTCTTCCAACGGTAACAAAAATAATATTAAAAAAGAGAAAAGAAAAAGAAATAAATCTCTCAACGTCACTCACAGATCTAACTCAGTACTCTATATCTCTTCCCTCTAGCTCACAGTCTCTCTTCTCCCTCCTGGCAAAAACAACGTCAACACACTCTACCGGAAATCTCTTTTCCGAATCCACATCCCATCATTCCATCACAAATCAACGATCACCACGTCACTTCCTCCATTACCTTCAACCATCAAACACCACAAACCACCAGCCGCGTGCCCTCCACCTTCGCCGCTACTCAAACAACAAATCCAATCATTGCCGTGGTAACTGCTTCCATCGTGATTCACCCACCACCGCTTCACTCTGATGAACTTCACCATGCACCACCTCCCTAAACACAACTTTCCAACACCGTTTTCCACCGCTCAACCCACACGCATTCGCTCAGGCATCCTCCTCCGTTCACCGTCTTCCCTCATCCACCGCGACCTCACCACAATGACGCATGTCGTACACCGCGCGATTACCACTCTCTACTCCCCTGTTCACCGTCCGGCAACAACAGATCAAACATTCACCCTCACCCAAGCAACAATGGTTCCCACAGCGGTAACACGGTGGTAGCTTGGCGCCTTTCCGATTCAGCATGTTGTGGATTTCATTTTTCTGAGTTATGCTGCGTCTGATGTCGTGCGGCAATAACCCGAGCTCGATACGACCTACGGTGGCTTCAACTTCTTTCCGATAAATACTTCGGTAATGATTTGACCTTGCTCTGAAATACTTGTGCTTTGCTACAATTGTTTTGTTTTAATTTGGTTAAGAGTCATTTTAATAGAGTGAGTAACAGGGTGATTTTGTTTGACATGCTTTGAAGAAATAGCAATGTTTATGAATTTCTTGGCAAGAGCAAGAGGAAAGAGCTATTATATATTTTTCTGTTAAAATATCAGTAGTTGAAAACAAATTCCTTTGAAAAGTTATCACCAAACTTTGAATAATTTTAAAAGGTTTGCAAAGGGGATGTTTGTGTATTAAGTCTGGTCTCTCTAGGTATCCATGAGTCGTGGTTTCACAGAGAATTGGTAGTTTTAAAAAAAAAAAACATTTGTTTGATTATGCTGAATTTAGAATTATGGTTTTGACATTCTGATAAGGAGGGTTTAATATAAAATTTGTTTACACCTCATTGATTACTCTGGAATTAATATGATATTTGTGAATAGTATTAATTTAATTTTTCTGTTGATCTTATTATTATTATTATAAATAGTGTATGAAATATTACAAAATTGTATTGTTGTTATAATTATTGTAAATAATATCATTACATTTTTTTAATTGGATTAAATTCAAGGAGTTGACTTTTCCATGGAATAAATCGATATTATTATCCAGTTTTTCTTTCTTTTGATTTAATTAATTGATTAAAATTTGTAATTAGTTTAATTTTGATTAATCAATTTTAATTAACTTAATTATTTGATTTAATTAAATAATTTTGATAATTAATTTTAATTAATTCAATTGACTGATTTAATCAAGTTTTTAATAAATTAATTTTGTTAAAAAGAAATCGATTAACTTCTCCCACTATCAAAATTTCACATTATTTCAAACAAAAAACTATTTCAAGTCATAATCAATTCACAATCACTTTCAAGTCTATTCCAAACCAATTCATCATCATCTCAAAACAACTTCAAACCACAAATAAATCATATAATTCTCTATTCAAATGTCGAGCCCATTTTCAAAACACCTTTGTAAGTCGATTGCTCTCTAGCATCGTCATCAACCTCACATAGCTTACTCTTGGGCTCTCTTACAATGAGACATATTTGGTTATTGATTAATCAAGTAGATGAACAATACACTAAATAAAATTCATTTCATTCATGAACACAAATTCAAAACCCCAATCCAAGGTCGAGTATTTTATCCAAATCAAATTAAAATACCCAATCACTATTAAATACCCTTTCACTTAGGAAATGAAAAGGGGGATGGCTTTGAGTTTTCAACTCCTCTCCTCGATTATTTGACAACGAGTTCTCTTACTCGGTTAGTCAGATAATCGTCATTTCTAATCCACTTAAGCACAAACAAATCAAGTCCTCTTATGATAAGAAATGAAAAGGGGGATGGTTTTGAGTTTTCAACTCCTCTCCTCGATTATTTAAATACGAGTTTTCTTACTCGGTTAGTCAAATGGTCGTCATTTTTAATTCATTTAAGTACAAACAAATCAAATCCTTTTATAACAAGAAACCAAAAGGGAGATAACTTTGAGTCTTCAATTTTTTCTCCTCGACTATTTGAATACAAGTTCTCTTACTTGGTTAGTCAAATAATTGTCGTTCCTATACCAACTTCCAAACTCCGATTAAATCGAAATACTTTCACAATAAGCTAAATGAAAAGGGAGTTGACTTTGAGTTTTCAATTTCACTCCTCAGTTGTTTGAACACGAGTTCTCTTACTCGGTCAGTCGAACAATTGTCATTTTTCCACCAACTTACAACTTAATCAAATTATTTTCATAACGAACCATACGAAAAGGGAGATGGTCTTGAGTCTTCAATTCCTCTTCTCAAATGTTTGGATATGAGTTGTCTTACTCAGTCATTCAAGTATTTGTCGTTCATGACAAAATACATCAACCATACGCAAACTTATTTTCGTAATCACTCAGATGAAAAAGAAAGCGGTCTAGAGTCTTCTATTCCCTTTCCCGATTATTAGGATACGAGTTGTCTTACTCGATTATCCGAGTATTCGTCATCCGTTCAAAACACTTTAATTATTATCAAATCCTTTCTATAATTAAGGATTAAAAAGAAAGTGGTCTAGAGTCTTCTATTCCCTTTACCGACTATTAGGATACGCGTTGTCTTACTCGATTATCCGAGTAATCGTCATCCAACCAAAAACATCTCAACACATCAAATCTATCCTTTTCTCTCCCTCGTGCGATCAAAATCAATCAAACAAAACATTCAACACATTAATTCGACTTGTCAACCCCGTGTGACCAAAACTCTTTTCAGAAAGAACACTGTTAATCCTTTCTAATGCGCACAACAAACCAATGCTTAAGCCTCCGCCGAGAGTAGACAAGCCAGCGTTTAGCCTTTAGAACGCGATCTAAACAGTTGTTCATTAAAAAACACCAACCAACCATAGTTCCTCGAACTACGAATGCTCTGATTTCCTTACCATAAGGATACGTAGGCAGGAGATTGTTGTATCTTCGCGAGCACACTAATAAAAAAACCTTCCCTTTCCCTTTCTGAGGTTTTCCTCCACTTCTATTTTTAAACCCAAAGATAACAAACAAACATAAATTAACACTCGAAATGAAAATTAGAACTAAAAGGTTCTCGTTGAGTACAACAGACGTAAGGGGTGCTAATACCTTCCCCTTACATAATCCACTCCTGAACCCGAATATGGTTGCGACGACCATTATTCTATTTCCTAAAGGTTTTATCGATATTTTCCTATCCCTTCATTGGGATAAATAAAGTTCGGTGGCGACTCTGTTTGAACATAATTTTTTCCGCGACCATCGCGAGGAATCGTATTTTTCGAGATGCGACAGATGGCGACTCTGCTGGGGATAGCTCCAAGCAAAAGAGAGTGAAGCCTAACTTAGTCCAGTTGATGTATTGTGTGTTAATTTTATCTGTTTGTTATTTATTCTATTATTATTATGCGGTCATGATTATTGTATTATGATTTATTGAATATGTTTTATTTGGGGTCCTCTGGTTGGTGATACTTTGTGAGATAGGCTCTCCACCCGAGTCTGAGAAAAACCATAAGATTAAGTTGGTGGTTGCATAGTGGGCACCCGTAAGGAGTCTTCCTTGTTGGGAAGAAACGAAGACCCCGCCTAGAGGAGATTCTCTTGAGATATTATTGCCCGACGAGTCTTCGTCACGACGATAGTATTCTCAAGTTGGATCAATGACTCTAGGGACCTTTTAACCCATTATATCTGGCGGTTATGTAATATCTACCTGAAAAAGTCCCAGACTTTTTGGGTTAATATGAAAGCCCTAATCAGATGAGATCCCTTGGACGTATTATTACCTTATAGTAATATTTCCAACCTCGATCTATGACTCTGAGAACCTTGTTAGAACCTTGGACTCGAGAGTCGTGTAGTAGAATCCTCATGGAGTTTTCCTTGTTGGGATAATACAAAGACCTTGTAACACCCTTCTAAAATACCCCAAAAATTTATTAAAATAATAAACATATAATCAGAGTAATAGTGCACCAAGGGTGTCACACAAACATTCCACACCATTTAAACAATATAACAATCATGCTCTCTTATTTAATTTAAATATAAAGTATTTGCACAATTACGCAGCGGATAGAGATCAACTCAATCATGCAAAACATGTAACATCACATGTAATTTAGTTCAACAACAACAACAATAATAATCAAAGTGTTCCCGCCCGATGTTACATCTATCAGAGCATGACCCACTAGGGAGACTACACTAGACTCCAAGCATTTGCTTCTACTCAACTCATTTCTCGTTACCTGAAAAATAGTTGTAAGGGTGAGTTCCTCAATCAATATAATAAGCATTATAAAACAACATGTAATGCCAAGTAATTAACACATCAATCACCCTAATTGCAATACACATTCAGTAATAGCTCATTGGCTTAAACATCATACTCAACATTAATATACAATATCAGTAAAATCTCAAATCATACTTAACAACAACACAACACACGTATAATATTGGAACACATCCATTCATATTATACGCCATACATATTTTTATGCAATGAGACTCTACACATGCGGTACCGACTATTCTTGAACATATAATTCAAGCTCACCGATCCCTCCAGATACGGCTACTAAGCTCACTAGTCCCACTCATTTGAGACCTAGTGACTCACTCACTAATTCCTCACCATGGGAATTAGCTACAGCCCCGAAGGCTAGACTATGCACACTAATCATCTAGTATGCAAACATCAACAACAAACCCACAATGGTTCACTCACTAATTCCTCACTATGGGAATTAGCTACAGCCCCGAAGGCTATGCCATGCATGCTAATCATCTAGCAATGCAACATCAACAATAATTCAAGAATAAACATATGCTCACACTCTGAACCATACAACAGTCCATTCACACATACATGCATAATATATACATTCACAGCATCATGTACATCATTATACATCATCAATCATTCATCACATAAGCATGTCAGATTATGCCAAACAACAACCACAATATTAGTACATTTCAATATTGCATATACTGCTCAAAACAGCGGGAATTTATCCCTATTACACCATAGGCAACATATGCCAACCCTCAATTAGGTACACCACATTTAAAAACAATAATTTTTCACTCTGCAACAGTGTTAACCGGTTAACGCCCTGGGTTAACCGGTTAACGCAGGCAAAACTCACTTTCTGGCAAAACGCAACAGCGTTAACCGGTTAACGCCCTGGGTTAACCGGTTAACGCAGGCAAAACTCAATATTTTCACATTTCAATACAGTGTTAACCGGTTAACACCCTGGGTTAACCGGTTAACGCAGACCAAACAACAATTCCTGCGCTAACACACGGCAGACTGCAGAATTCCGCCGTTGGAGGACTTCCGGACCTCCGATTCTGATTCCGTAAACAGCTATACGATCGGGAAAACATTACTCACACAAATACCGATTTAATTTCAACTTTCAGCACAGTTCATCCAACAACATTTCAACATTTACAATTCCCAATTAGGGTCAAATTAACGGCTTATCACTACCCATGACATATTATCCCAAAATACCCATTAATCGACGATAAACCCCCCTTACCTTAACAATCCGGCGAATCTTTGAGCTTCAAGCCTTTCCGTTCTTCAACCTTTGCTCTTCAGCTCCTTTCTCCTCTTCTCTGCCCTTTTCCCTTTTCACGATTTTCTCTGTTTTCACGTGAAATGTTTTTACTCCCAATGGGACTTTTTCCTTAATTCCAACATATATATATTTTCCAAATAATAATTATTATTCCAAAATAATAATAATTCAAAAAAATAATAATAATAATAAAATTTCCAATTATTTAATTAAATTAATAATTAAATTATTAACTCAATTCAAATAATTATTTTATTATTATCGGGGTGTTACAACTCTCCCCCACTAAAAGAGTTTTCGTCCTCGAAAACATACCTCAAGCGAACAACTCTGGATAAGACTCCTTCATCTTACTCTCCAGTTCCCAAGTCACGTTGCCACCTGCTGGTCCTCCCCAAGCTACCTTCACCAAGGCAATCTCTTTACCCCGCAACTGCTTCAACTCTCGATCCTCGATCCCCATAGGTGATGTTTCAACAGTCAGGTTATCTCTCACCTGTACATCATCTATTTGGACTACATGTGACGGATCATGAATGTACCTCCTCAACTGAGACACATGAAAAACTTCATGCAAATTCGCAAGCGACGGCGGTAAGGCGATACGATAGGCTACTTCTCCTATCCTCTCCAAAATCTGATAAGGACCAATAAATCGAGGTGTCAACTTCTTCGACTTCAAAGCTCGACCAACACCAGTTATCGGAGTAACACGAAGAAACACATGATCTCCCTCTTGGAACTCAAGTGACTTCCTCCTCTTATCATGATAACTCTTCTGACGACTCTGAGCAATCCTCATCTTCTCCTGAATCATCTTAATCTTTTCCGTAGTCTGTTGAACAATCTCCGGTCCAACCACAGCACTCTCACCGGACTCATACCAACACAAAGGTGTCCGACATCTCCTACCATACAAAGCTTCAAACGGCGCCATACCAATGCTCGAATGAAAACTATTGTTGTAGGTAAACTCAATCAAAGGTAAATAACAATCCCAAGCACCTCCTTTTTCCAAAACACAAGCTCTCAAAAGATCCTCTAATGACTGAATCGTCCTCTCAGTCTGACCATCAGTCTGCGGATGATATGCAGAACTCAATCTCAGCTTAGTTCCCAAAGCCTTCTGCAAACCTTCCCAGAATTTCGATGTAAATCTAGGATCCCTGTCCGAAACAATACTCGACGGAATACCATGCAAACTTACAATCTTCTCAATATACAACTCGGCTAATCTCTCTAACGGATAATCCATTCTGATCGGAATGAAATGAGCCGACTTTGTCAATCTGTCAACAATCACCCAAATGGCTTCAAAATTCTTATTTGTCCTCGGCAAACCAGAAACAAAATCCATACTGATACTATCCCACTTCCACTCTGGAATAGCCAACGGTTGCATTAGCCCAGACGGCTTCTGATGCTCAATCTTCGACTTCTGACAAGTCAAACAGGAATAAACAAAACTCGCAATTTCTCTTTTCATTCCCGGCCACCAAAATAACTTCTTCAAATCATGATACATCTTCGTAGCTCCAGGATGAATACTCAAGCCACTACGATGTCCTTCCTCAAGGATACTCTTCTTAAGTTCGATCACATTCGGAATACACACCCGATTACCAAATTTCAAAACACCATTCTCATCAACTCTGAATTCACCACCTTGGCCTTGATTCACTAAAGTCAACTTATCAACCAAAAACGCATCGGATTTCTGACCCTCTCTGATCTCATCCAGAATACCACTTGTTAACTTCAACATTCCCAATTTAACACTATTGTGAGTACTCTCACACACCAAACTCAAATCTCTAAACTGCTCAATTAAATCCAATTCCCTAACCATTAACATAGACATATGTAATGATTTCCGACTCAATACATCAGCCACTACATTTGCTTTACCCGGATGGTAATTCAAACCAAAATCATAATCCTTCAGAAACTCTAACCATCTCCTCTGTCTCATATTCAGCTCTTTCTGATCAAACAAATACTTTAAACTCTTATGGTCACTGAAAACCTCAAATCTTGATCCATACAAGTAATGCCTCCACAACTTCAAAACAAACACTACAGCTGCCAACTCTAAATCGTGCGTCGGATAGTTCCTTTCATGAACCCTCAGCTGTCTCGAAGCATAAGCTATAACCTGCTGATTCTGCATCAACACACCACCCAAACCCAACAATGAAGCATCACAGTAAACTTCAAATGGTTCCGACGAACTCGGTAACGTCAAAATAGGAGCAGTAGTCAACCTTCTCTTTAACTCTTGGAAACCTTCTTCACATCTTGAGTCCCAAACAAACGCTTGCCCCTTTCTAGTCAACATCGTCAACGGTAACGCCAACTTAGAAAATCCCTCAATGAACTTCCTATAATAACCAGCCAAACCAAGGAAACTTCGAATCTCAGCAACAGACTTCGGAGCTTCCCACTTAGATACCGCTTCTATCTTAGAAGGATCAACAGCAACACCACCTCTTGAAATCACATGACCAAGAAAACTAACTTCTGCTAACCAAAATTCACACTTAGACAGTTTAGCAAATAACTGCTTTTCTCGCAGCACTCCTAAAACCACTCTCAAATGCTCAGCATGCTCTTCTTCAGATTTCGAATACACCAAAATGTCATCAATAAACACCACAACAAACTGATCCAAGTACGGATGGAAAATCCTATTCATGTACTCCATAAATACTCCAGGCGCATTAGTCACACCAAAAGGCATTACAGAATACTCATAATGTCCATACCTCGTTCTGAAAGCAGTCTTCTGAATATCCTCAGTTTTCACACGTATCTGATGATACCCAGATCTCAAATCTATCTTGCTGAACACACTCGCACCAACCAACTGATCCATCAAATCATCAATCCTCGGCAAAGGATACCGATTCTTGATCGTCACTTTATTCAGTTGCCTGTAGTCCACACACAACCTCATAGTACCTTCCTTCTTCTTAACCAACAACACTGGTGCACCCCACGGTGACACACTTGGACGAATAAACTTCTTATCCAACAAATCTTCCAACTGACTTTTCAATTCAGCTAACTCAACAGCAGACATACGGTACGGAGCCATCGATATCGGTCTAGTACCAGGTACCAATTCAATCGAGAACTCAACTTCACGCTCTGGCGGTAACTCATTCACTTATTCCGGAAACACATCAGGAAAGTCACACACCACTGCTAGATCACGAATCACCAGTTTATCTTTAGCCTCTAAAGTTGCCAACAGCATAAACAACTCTGCCCCATCTGCCACTTCCTCATTCACCTGCCTGGCTGATAGAAACAGACTCTGCCCTTCCTCAATCTCAGGAAATATCACCGTCTTATCAAAACAGTTGATATAAACTCGGTTAAACACCAACCAGTTCATACCCAAGATAACGTCAATCTGCACTAATGGAAGACACACAAGGTCTATCCCAAAATCTCTACCAAAAATATTCAAAGGACAACTCAAACAAACCGAAGTAGTAGTCACTGAACCCTTTGCAGGAGTATCAATCACCATACTTCCACGCATCTCAGATATCTCTAACTTAAGCTTCACAGCACAATCCACAGATATAAAAGAATGAGTAGCACCTGTGTCAATAATAGCTATAAGAGGAAAGCCATTAATATAACACGTACCTCTGATCAAACGATCATCTGCAGAAGTCTCAGAACCTGATAGAGCAAAAACCTTGCCTCCTGACTGATTCTCCTTCTTCGGCTTAGGACACTGGGGACTGATATGACCCAACTCTCCACAGTTGAAACAAGTTACAGTCTTCAATCGGCACTCTGCAGCCAAGTGACCACCTTTCCCACACTTGAAACACTTCATCTCAGCACTGGTACACTCATGAACACGATGTCCAGCCCGACCACATCTATAACACTTAGCAGGAGCACTAGAGTCCCCCCCACTAGGCCTCTTCATCCCACTCTGCTTCTGAAAACCTTTGCCAGCTGCATACGGTTTTCCACGATCCATCTGATTCTTACCCTTCCTATCAACCCTCTGCTGATAACTCTCTGCTCTAGCCTTGGAATCCTGTTCAAAAATTCTGCAACAGTCAACCAAGTCAGAAAACACCCTGATCCTCTGATATCCAATAGCTTGTTTGATCTCAGGACGCAACCCGTTCTCAAACTTCACACATTTCGAAAATTCTCCAGCAGCCTCATTATAGGGAGTATAGTACTTTGACAGCTCGGTGAACTTCGCAGCATACTCAGTAACCGACCTGTTACCCTGCTTCAATTCCAAAAACTCTATCTCTTTCTTTCCTCTGACATCTTCTGGAAAATACTTTCTCAGGAACCTTTCCCTGAACACAGCCCAAGTGATCTCAGTATTCCCAACAGATTCCAACTCAGTGCGGGTAGCAACCCACCAATCATCAGCTTCCTCTGACAGCATATGTGTACCGAACCTGACCTTCTGGTTATCAGCACACTCAGTTACTCTGAAGATCCTCTCGATCTCCTTCAACCACTTCTGAGCACCATCTGGATCGTATGCTCCCTTGAACATTGGAGGATTGTTCTTCTGGAACTCACTCAGTTGACGAGCAGCTCCCATTCCTACAACATTTGGATTCCCTCCAAGTACTCCAGCCAGCATACCCAGAGCCTCAGCAATCGCAGCATCATCTCTGCCTCTTCCAGCCATCTCTATTCTGAAAACCCAACAAACTAAAACAATAAGTACTGATAGGGTTACACAACACCTATCCCGTACAGGGAAAACAGAATAATTACGACTCGACACGACCGACTATGCTCTGATACCACTAATGTAACACCCTTCTAAAATACCCCAAAACTTTATTAAAATAATAAACATATAATCAGAGTAATAGTGCACCAAGGGTGTCACACAAACATTCCACACCATTTAAACAATATAACAATCATGCTCTTTTATTTAATTTAAATATAAAGTATTTGCACAATTACGCAGCGGATAGAGATCAACTCAATCATGCAAAACATGTAACATCACATGTAATTTAGTTCAACAACAACAACAATAATAATCAAAGTGTTCCCGCCCGATGTTACATCTATCAGAGCATGACCCACTAGGGAGACTACACTAGACTCCAAGCATTTGCTTCTACTCAACTCATTTCTCGTTACCTGAAAAATAGTTGTAAGGGTGAGTTCCTCAATCAATATAATAAGCATTATAAAACAACATGTAATGCCAAGTAATTAACACATCAATCACCCTAATTGCAATACACATTCAGTAATAGCTCATTGGCTTAAACATCATACTCAACATTAATATACAATATCAGTAAAATCTCAAATCATACTTAACAACAACACAACACACGTATAATATTGGAACACATCCATTCATATTATACGCCATACATATTTTTATGCAATGAGACTCTACACATGCGGTACCGACTATTCTTGAACATATAATTCAAGCTCACCGATCCCTCCAGATACGGCTACTAAGCTCACTAGTCCCACTCATTTGAGACCTAGTGACTCACTCACTAATTCCTCACCATGGGAATTAGCTACAGCCCCGAAGGCTAGACTATGCACACTAATCATCTAGTATGCAAACATCAACAACAACCCACAATGGTTCACTCACTAATTCCTCACTATGGGAATTAGCTACAGCCCCGAAGGCTATGCCATGCATGCTAATCATCTAGCAATGCAACATCAACAATAATTCAAGAATAAACATATGCTCACACTCTGAACCATACAACAGTCCATTCACACATACATGCATAATATATACATTCACAGCATCATGTACATCATTATACATCATCAATCATTCATCACATAAGCATGTCAGATTATGCCAAACAACAACCACAATATTAGTACATTTCAATATTGCATATACTGCTCAAAACAGCGGGAATTTATCCCTATTACACCATAGGCAACATATGCCAACCCTCAATTAGGTACACCACATTTAAAAACAATAATTTTTCACTCTGCAACAGTGTTAACCGGTTAACGCCCTGGGTTAACCGGTTAACGCAGGCAAAACTCACTTTCTGGCAAAACGCAACAGCGTTAACCGGTTAACGCCCTGGGTTAACCGGTTAACGCAGGCAAAACTCAATATTTTCACATTTCAATACAGTGTTAACCGGTTAACACCCTGGGTTAACCGGTTAACGCAGACCAAACAACAATTCCTGCGCTAACACACGGCAGACTGCAGAATTCCGCCGTTGGAGGACTTCCGGACCTCCGATTCTGATTCCGTAAACAGCTATACGATCGGGAAAACATTACTCACACAAATACCGATTTAATTTCAACTTTCAGCACAGTTCATCCAACAACATTTCAACATTTACAATTCCCAATTAGGGTCAAATTAACGGCTTATCACTACCCATGACATATTATCCCAAAATACCCATTAATCGACGATAAACCCCCCTTACCTTAACAATCCGGCGAATCTTTGAGCTTCAAGCCTTTCCGTTCTTCAACCTTTGCTCTTCAGCTCCTTTCTCCTCTTCTCTGCCCTTTTCCCTTTTCACGATTTTCTCTGTTTTCACGTGAAATGTTTTTACTCCCAATGGGACTTTTTCCTTAATTCCAACATATATATATTTTCCAAATAATAATTATTATTCCAAAATAATAATAATTCAAAAAAATAATAATAATAATAAAATTTCCAATTATTTAATTAAATTAATAATTAAATTATTAACTCAATTCAAATAATTATTTTATTATTATCGGGGTGTTACAGACCTCACCTAGACGAGTTCTTCTTAAGGATACTATTGTCCGACGAGTCTTCGTCAAGGCAGTGACGTCCTCATGACATATCCATGACTCTGGGAACCTACCAATTG
Organism: Lathyrus oleraceus; assembly: GCF_024323335.1. Taxonomy (NCBI): domain Eukaryota; kingdom Viridiplantae; phylum Streptophyta; class Magnoliopsida; order Fabales; family Fabaceae; genus Lathyrus; species Lathyrus oleraceus. Next base: position 139,723,275 of record NC_066585.1, on the reverse strand, counting down.
TAGAGCCTACCCATGGGGTTCCATTAATCAGAGATACCTGTCATTTACCTGTTATTCTGATTCATCTGAGAACACCTTGAACCTGTGATCCTAAACATGTCACTACGTTCATACGCATATCATTGCATTTACATTCATCATCATACATTTCATATCATCTTTCACAAAAAATACCAAAGAAAACTCATCAATCCTTCGTCCATAACCCGCAGTTGAATTCGCGACACTCATATCAGACTTGAAGTAGCTCTTGAAAAACCATGGATCCATTGGAGCAAAATCACATTGCATTAAGAGGAGATGTTGACTCGATGAAAAACCAGATAGACCAACTTGTGGAGGCTATGATAGCTTTAGAAAAGAGGGAGGACAACATTCAGCAGACTGCAATCGTAGAGAATGTTATTCCAGCTCCAGTAAATGGTCCTACCCAATCTCAGCATGTGCGGACCCCAGTTGATAACTCTATTGTACAAGAACATCATGTTGTTCAAGATTCCTCACGCCATGATGTTGTTGAGTATCACAGTTTTGCATTCTCCATGCCAGATTCCCATGGAACAAGCCTAGCGGTTTATGCTGAACAACCACATGATGATGAGATTTCTAAAAGATGTTGCGTGCTAGAGAAAAGACTCAAGGCCATAGAAAGGCAAGATACGGTTGAACTTAATGCCTTAGGCATGTCTTTGGTACCTGACCTGGTTATACCCCCAAAATTCAAAGTACCGGAATTTGAGAAGTACAAAGGGGATGGCTGTCTAAAGCACCATTTGGTGATGTTTTGTCGAAAAATGGCATCTCATGCCCACGATGATAAGCTAATGATTCACTATTTTCAGGACAGTTTGACCGGGGCATCGTTGAGTTGGTACATGAAGTTAGAAAGAAGTCACATTCAATCATGGTTAGACCTAGATAACGACTTCTTGAAGCACTACAAATATAATTTGGACAAAGCTCCTGATCGCATGCAGCTGAGAGCCTTATCTAAAGAGAGCAATGAATCCTTCAGAGGGTATGCCCAAAGATGGAGAGAGTTAGCGGCTTGCATTGAGCCACCACTCTTAGACAAAGAATTGATGGAATTATTCAGGGACACCCTATAACGTCCATACTTCGAAAGGATGATTAGCAGCGCAGCATCAGACTTCGCTCACTTGGTGACAATTAACGCTTCGAGAGTGCCCTAAAAAGTGGAAGAATCCAGGTGCCTCGAGCAACCAAGCTAGCGAGACAGAATCCCTTAGCGATTCCCAAAAGGAAGAGGATGATGAAATAAATGCAGGCATGGCAAATGTTGGGTATTCTCACGATGCACCAGCCATACCTTATGTTTCTTCACCTTCTTAGCAATCACAATTTCCAACACCATGTTATCCTTATAGGCAACCGGCAAGGCCTAGAGCACCATTCAAGTAACCATGGATTGTTCCTCATACAAATCAAAGATCTCGTGGTCAAGGATATCAGAATCAGCATCTGAACCAGCATAGGCCTCAAAACAATCTGGAAAGAAGGAATGCTCCTCTCGATCCAATCCCTATGTCATACAGTCAACTTTTGCCATGTCTGATTCAAAGCTCGCTAGTGAAGCCCAAGCCTCTCAGGGCATTGTCAGAACCATACCCACCTGGATATGATCCTAGTGTGCAATGTGGATATCATGTCGGAACAATAGGGCATTCAACTGAAGACTGCAATGCTTTCAAGGCTAAAGTGCAACAATTGATCGACAAAAGGTACATATCCTTTTCAGAAGGAAGCCCGTTGGTGCACGTTAACCTCTCGTCAGAATGAGTTCAAAGATTTCATATAGTATCTCCTAATGCCAGTAATTCAGACAGGAAGACATTCTCAACACTGGCAATCGTTGGACTGATTTGTTTCTATTTTTGCATTTGTAGTTTCTTTGATTGTTAAAAGCTGCTTGTGTTTAAACATTGTTTGTTTTTAATGGTAATATTGATAAAGTAATGATGCATGTTTTGAATTAATTATCTCGTATTCGCTCATTTTTCTTCTCTTATATCAAAAATAAAAATACATCAGTGTTACTCCCATTCACTTTTCTTTACCATAACTTTTGTTTTAGCAAAGATTTGAGGGAGGATGACGAAAACAAGATACCCATAATTGCTGATTGTATGCTTTCGAATAAAATCCTACTGATGATGTACATGCATTGCTTCAAATCCCCAAACACTGGAGAGATAAGGATTTAATCCCTAGTCAACCACTTCGAGCCTAGAAGTAGGAGTTTCTTTCGGATCTAAAAAAACCTTACATTAAACCTGGGGTAGGGTAGTGTTCAGTTAATCTAACTACACATTCAGATTACAAGACGAAATATCCTGTCTGAGGATCAACCACATGATATTCTTCATGCACATCCTGAAGTGTCGAAGGAACCTTGCAAAATCCAAAAGTTATGTTGGTTGTTCTCCGAATGACCATTGACTTGGCAGTCACAAATTTTCAAAAAAAAAAAAGAATCAAAGAAAAGCCTGCTAAGTCGATACCCCAAAAGGAGACTTAGGCAAAAACCGGGGCAATCCCGATGGACTAAAGCTTCAAAAAGTGGTCCATGCAAAAGTTAGGGATCAAAACAAAAATCAAAGGAGGTCACGAAAATCCTCAACAAAATAAAAACAAGATTTAGTTACCACCATATCAAGAATCAAAGGGTCACCAATATCCATGAAGAGCGAAATAAAGTGTCTGTCATTTCAAAAGATCTTACACTGCTGAAATCTCGTAAGAGTAAGTGTGTGTCGAATTAATTGAACGTAGGATTGGAGATCATCATGAAGAAGGGGTGGGTTTAAATAAACTTTGAGCCTTATATCCTTTTGTTTCAATAACCATGAACCAAGCCACGTTACAACCCTTAAAAGACCTCATTGAAGTAGGGTTTATTCCGAAAGCATACTACATCAAGGTTGCGTAAACTGACTCCTAAAAATTTGCTAATCTTTTACTTTGGTACAATCTTCTTGTTGTATCCTTTGCATTGTTAAATCATCATTGCGTTTGGATTAAAATGGTTCACTCGTCACACATTATCACATCATTTAAATAAATTCTTTTCAAAACTTGCATGAGTATCGCATTAAAATTACCATTTCTGAACAAGCAATTTTAACTACAAGACAGTACTTGAAGTCAGGGAAATTCCAACAATAAGGAACAATTAGAGGAACTTGGACATTCGTTGGTGCTAACCTGAATCAAGACTACCTCACAACCCACGAATCAGGTGCATGCCACCCAAAACATCAAGTTGATCATAGGAAAATTACTCAAAGAATTGGTCAGTCTTAAACAGTCTCCAACATATGTTAACAAATGTGCAAATCATTTCAAGAATCAGTTGATCTAGAGCAAATCATCTCAGGACTCTATTAACTAGGGGCATATAACCTAGAGGTTCTGGTGGCCAGGGGCAGACCCCTTCAATATTCAGTTAGGGTGAGTTAAGTCGCTTCAACGCTCATACCGGGGCAAGCTACCTCAAGAGCACAGAAAATTCAACCACTCCAAGAGTCGGTTAACCAAGGATAAATCCTTTCATGGATCAAAATTCTGGGGCAATCCATCTTGAAATTATGGTACAATTGCTTTCAAAATCCTTTTGAGGTAAACATTTTGCATAGACCCATCACATTGGGGCAAGATGAGCCATACAGGAGCGAGTCCTCTCCATGACTTCAAGCTGTTCAAGGGAAAGCTTTTTCACACGTCATCAACTATAGAGTTCAAGATGAGTGTCGGGGAATCACGCTATCACCCCATAAAATAACCTTTTGACAGATAAAAGCCTTTCTGCAAAAAAAACCTTCTCTTCCAATACTCGCGCAGGGGCATTTTGGAAACCTTCCAATCATTACATAAATCATCATCATGCATTAGTCATGTTGCTTTGCTCTAGCATAAAGCCATGCATATCATATCATTTATCAGGCATAACCCATAACATGAACCTGACATCAAAAAGCCTTGAAACCCAAAATCTGACGCCAAAGTCCAATTCTAGTTTGGAAAATTATTTCAAAGCCCAGTTCCCGTCTGGCAATTTATTACAAAGTCCAGTTCTCGCTTGGAAATTTATTTCAAAGTCCAGTTCCCGTCTGGCAATTTATTTCAAAGCCCAGTTTCCGTCTGGCAACCTTTTTGAAAGCCCAGTTCCCGTCTGGCAATTTATTTCAAAACCCAGTTCCCGTCTGGAAATTCTTTTCAAAGCCCAGTTCCCGTCTAGCAATTTATTTCAAAGTCTAATTCTCGTATGGCAACTTATTCCAAAGTCCAGTTCCCGTCTGGCAAACTATATCAAAAATCAGCTCTTGTACGACAAATCATTTGCCAAATACCAGTTCTCGTCTGGTAAATTATCTCTTAATACCAGTTCTCATCTGGTAGGTCACCTATTTCGATACTAGTTCTCGTCTGGTAGTCAATTATTTTCACCAGTTCTCGTCTGGTAGCCTACTTTAAAAATCAGTTCCTGTCTGACAAACAAAAACAAATTCAGTCCCGTCTGACATTTCAATTATTTTCTCCAGTTCGCGTCTGGTAACATATCCTTCAAGTGTTGTCCTCATCTGGAAGTTCAATCTCCTTCACCAGTTCTCATCTGGCAGTTCCCATTTAAAGTCCAACCTCATTGGCAGTCAAGAATAAAACCCTACAAAAACATCCAATTACCCAGTTGCATTCCCACATGCATCACACGAATCATCCATACATGGTTTTCCTACCAAACAGAAAATTCAAAAAAAAAAACACAGTATTATCAATTATCAGCATACTCATGCATAACACTCCCACAAAATGGGAATTTCAACTAAACAAAAATCATTCGCATTCCTACATGCACAACCAAATACCCCCAGCAATTGCATACTGCATACGTCTCATGCATCCTCCCATGCATAGTATTTCCACCTAAAGTGGAACATCATACAAAAATCACACTAAAATATCAGGATCCAAGGTCAATCATGTATATCTTGGATATTCCTCGTTTCCAAATAAAGTTATTTCCCTGCATGTGCTCGTAGAATTATTTCTCAACAAATCATTGTTCAACTTTATGATTAAAAATGATATTTCCAGCATTTTTCTTTACAATCATTGCTCCCCAAGTAGAGGTTCCCCTAAAAAGTCTCTTATGAGCTTTTCCCCTGCAGAGCATTTCCAGTATGTCTCCCTCAAAAGGAGTCTTTTCTTAAAAATCCCCCCAACAGATGAATTTTTGAGATACTGCTTCATTTATCTGAAGAATCTCATTTCTCTGTTTGAGATACTGCTTCATCAATTTAAAGAATCTCATTTGTTTTCTAGAGATACTGCTCTAAGTATCCTCGGAGAGTCTTAGATTCAATTAAGGTATCATTCCCTTATTTGGAATATCTTAATTCTATCATATGAGATGCTGCTTCGACTCGATACAGAGAATCTCGTTTTTACTGTTTGAGATACTACTTCATCAATATCAAGAGTCTCATTTCAGATTTTTAGAGGTACTGCTCTAAGTATCCTCGAAGAGTCTTAGTTTCGGTTAAGGTATCATTCCCTTGTTGGAATATCTTAATTCTATCATATAAGATGCTGCTTCGACTCGATACAGAGAGTCTCATTTTTGCTGCTTGAGATACTGCTTCATCAATATGGAGAATCTCATTTCAGATTTCTAGAGATACTGCTCTAAGTATCCTCGGAGAGTCTTAAATTCAATTAAGGTATCATTCCCTTGTTCGGAATATCTCAATTCTATCATATAAGATGTTGCTTCGACTCGATACAGAGAATCTCATTTTTACTATTTGAGATACTACTTCATCAATATGAAGAGTCTCATTTCAGATTTTTTAGAGATACTTCTCTAAGTATCCTCGGAGAGTCTAAGATTCAATTAAGGTATCATTCCCTTGTTCGGAATATCTTAATTCTATCATATAAGATGCTTCTTCGACTCAATATAGAGAATCTCATTTTTACTATTTTAGATACTGCTTCATCAATATGAAGAGTCTCATTTCATATTTTTTAGATATACTGCTCTAAGTATCCTTGGAGAGTCTTAAATTCAATTAAGGTATCATTCCCTTGTTCGGAATATCTTAATTCTATCATATAAGATGCTGCTTCGACTCGATACAGAGAATCTCATTTTTACTGTTGAGATGCTGTTTCATCAATATGAAGAGTCTCATGCCAGACTTTTTAGAGATACTGCTCTAGCATCCTGGAAAAGTCTTGAGATTTAGCTAGGGATGTCACTCCATTACTAACATATCTCGACTATGACATCCAAGATACTGTTCTGACAATTCCCAGAGAGTCTTGACTATTTCATTTTACCTTTTGATAAAAAAAATTTTACTGTATTTCTCATTGCATTTTGTTTCTGCATTTCTTCCTTGCATTTCAAGGGACAAAATTTGGGTCTTTTCGTATTTAATTACCTTCCACTACGAATGTATGAAGATTGTTGTCATTCTTACCTTCTAGTTCAAGATAATGAAATAGGGGCAGCTGTCATACCCCAATTTTGTCCAGGCATATTTAAATTTTTGTAAAATCGATTTCATTCCATCATGAATAATAACTAAAATATCAGTCAGAATAAATTTATTGAAAATACAGACAACTCGGTTGAATCTTTCCTCAAGTACAGACAGAATCAGTAGATAAAGAGTTTCGAAATTAAAATCATAGACGCCAGTATTATTAATCTACGGTACATGTAGTTTAACTTGGCGTGCTCTTTGTATTTTTTCAGCGGCTGTTTCAGTTGCATTTTGACCCGCCTGAGCCTTTTAACCGATGAAAATTTATTTCAAAATTTCAAGAAACGCTGTATTTTTTCAATAAGTATATTTAGCACTGATCATTTTCATACATCCGATTTAATTTTTCGAGCAAATTTTTGCCCGACTTTTATTCATTTTTAGTCGTTTTAATTTTGTTGTTTCGTCAAAATAGTCAGATTAAATAAATAGAATTTTCCATGTTATTATTTTAATTTTATCATGATTATGTAAAAAGTTGTGAATTTTATTTGATTCAATTGATGTAAATTGTTTTAAATCGATTAAATCATCTAAAAAAGGGCATTATATGCATTTTGATTTATTTAAATAGTGTGTGTTTCTTGGTGTGTTTCTTTGATTCAATCCAAGCCATCGGTTCAAATTAATCAATGGTCTATGTTAAGCAATCCACACTTATCCTAGTTTATCCGATCAAAATTAGAATTTAATTAATATTATTATTAAAAAAAATCTGAAAATAAATAAAATTAAAAAAAAACTCTCTCTCTCTCTTCTTCCAATGGTAACAAAAATAATATTAAAAAAGAGAAAAGAAAAAGAAATAAATCTCTCAACGTCACTCACAGATCTAACTCAGTACTCTATATCTCTTCCCTCTAGCTCACAGTCTCTCTTCTCCCTCCTGGAAAAAACAACGTCAACACACTCTACCGGAAATCTCTTTTCCGAATCCACATCCCACCGTTCCATCACAAATCAACGATCACCACATACTTCCTCCATTACCTTCAACCATCAAACACCACAAACCACCAGCCGCGCGCCCTCCACCTTCGCCGCTACTCAAACAACATCTCCAATCGTCGCCGCGGTAACTGCTGTAGCGGGGTATTCGTTACCATTAGAGATATTGACTAAATCCAAGGTAAATCATACAAGTCGAGTCGCCACCGCACCTCTAATTATCCAAAGGAATGGTTAGAAAGCGAACAAAAACCTAAAATTTTTATCGAATCAAAAACTAGTAAACATGTCAGAGATCTCGGTAAGGGGGTTGGTTATGCAATAGGAAGGTATTAGGCACCCAAAGCATCCTAGGTACTCCTAGGGAGCCCTTTTCACATTTGTTGCAAAGGTTGTTGTTTTTTTTTGAAAATTTATTTGTGCAAACATGACTGATGGGATGAGAAAAGCATGTATGTTTATCTAATGTACTACTTACTAAAGGAAGGAATGTGCTCGCTACCTATGGGTTAAAGAGGAGTGTGCTCGCTAAGACATCGCGTCTTATGCCTACGTATCTCATCTGGGATGAAAATCAGAGCAAAACATAGTTCGACCAACTACGGGGGTAAGGGTTGTGTTTTGGGGTGAACGATGTTACTACACAATCTACCGGATGCTCGACCTTTGGAGACTTACTCGCCTGTAGTAGAAGGAGATAACGTGTTCTTAGGAGAAGAAAAATCAATGAGTTTGGGGTGTTTAGGGATGCTCATGCAAAAGGGCAGTCCTAGATGAAGGAACCGCGCTACCTTAAATGACATTCCACGAGAGGCTATACGAAACCTAAGAAATCGGTAACATGCGGGAAAAGTAAAGGGATCGAGAGATCTACCGTACGGATAAAGATCCGAAGTAACAGAAATTAAAGAGATAAGAAACCCAGAGATCTCTCAAGCTAGCACCATCAAAGAAAGTGAGTTAGTACAGGTAATCGGAATAAACCTCCAGGTGGTATCCCACAAATAAAGTGGAACACCAGGCAAGACATCTCTGTAAGAGTCATATGAGCCCTCACAAAACAAAACTCAACAAACAGGTTAGAGAAACAAGATAGGGTAATCAAGAGTTGCCCCCAAATCAAAATGTAACCACATGAATCATGCCATTAAAATTCACAAAAAGCTCACAAAAAGTGACCAAGGGTAGGAGGCCTAAACCTCTTGGCAAACACATGCATCAGAAGGGTATCAAATTCACCCATAATACCTCATACATTCAGAGCATTCAAATTTAAAGCATAAAGTAATGGGAATAAGGCAAACCTGACTGGAGAGATCGAATGAAATTGAATTGCCCGGTTGGGTTTGCAAAGCAATCTGAGGGTTTATATTAGAGGGAATTGGTTCTTTGCCGATGAGTTCCCTTCAGTCTCTGGAGGTTGCTCTGAACTCTGTTAGCTCTTCTCTCACTATCTTTTTCCCTGCTAGGGTAATAGGAATAGAATTTCCTTTTGTTTCACTGAAACTCTGAATTTATAACCTGATTTTTGTGGACCTGTGGGCTCAAATGAGAGAGGCCCAAGTCCAAAAATTTTCTGTTATATTTTATTTATTTCTTTATTTATTTTTTATTATTATTATTATTAATTTATTTTTCATTTTTTTGTTTTTTTTTGTTTTTTTTTTCGTTTTTCGTTCTTTTTTTTTTCGTTTTTCGTTCTTTTTTTTTTAACACGTGGGCTTCACCTAGCGGGCATTACAGTTTAAGAAATTCCTCTGAGCGTAGGTGATTCTGGTGGCTTTTCTTGGGACTCGCTAGGCGACCCATTCTGCTCGCCTAGCGAGCATGACAGCTCATGAACAAACTTTTGCTCCTTCAAGATTAACGTTTTGACTGACGAATAGACCCTATTTGAACCTGTTGGAAGTATCTCAAGCCATTCCCTTGTGTTGATTGATCATCTAAATAGAACCCACAAAGTGTCTTGGATGATACTCAAGCTTCAAACAAAAGATGTTAGTGACACATTTTTGGGCTTTTGGTTAGTAAACAAAAGTAAGAGAAACAATGATGTATAATTCAAGCATGCTTGGTGATCTCAAACCAATCACAAGGAGTCCCACCCAAAGGCAAAGGGAACCAAGATGCTAAAGATCCTTGAGGCAATGCAAATGCAATGTTATGATGCCATGAGGGATCTTAGGGTCAAAATTGGGGTCTTATAGATGCCCCTGTTTAAGGTCATTCTAGCCGGAGAAGTGAAGGTTAAAATCTTCGTCTCGACGGGGTAGAATGGGATTAAATAATAACAAAGAGATGAATTTTGGTCCCTAAGAGACCTCAAGATGCAAATGTAGGTATGAAAAATGGTAGCACTCTGTGGAGATATGTGTCCACAAAAGCAAAGAAATCAGAAGCCACTGATAATCCATATGAGCAATTCACTCCATGGGACCAAGACCCTGGGGACTCTCCTGGGGATAGAAAAGGGATAAAAAATGCGCGAGCAGGTCACGACTCAAAGCGTGGGGAACAGAATTCCAAAGGGAAAAGATCCAATGGAAAGACTCGAGCTGACTCGAAGATGCATGTATTGGGGAATATGCCAATACAGCAAAAAACTATCCACAGTGGATACTTCGGATAAAATCCGGATGAAAACAATCCACTAAGGGACTTCGCTGGGGATGTCCACAAGGACACTCCTGGGGAAGCAGCGGGACGGGGTATTACCGATTACTGGGGAATAAGCTCAAGGAGACATGTGATCTGAACGCTAGGTATGAGGGTGAGAGATACAACATGCTCAGGAAGAGATGAATATCCAAGACCGGTATAATGGTGAGAGATATCAAAACTTCAAAACGTCTGAGGAAAACCTAAAAGGTATACTTCAACTCAGGGATCCTGACTCCACAGGGGACAAAAAGTCATAATAGGGAGCAAAGAGGAAGGAACACCAGGGATACCGGTTACTGGGCATATAATAGGTGACCAACCAAGGTGTGAATTGGGGAATATTCCCAAAACACTCATCATCCAAAAGAGGGCTAAAAGCAAACTCAATTACAGGATGGATATTCGACTCCGTAAAGGGGATACGAATCTTACTCAACTGGGGAAGAACAAAAGGCTTCAGACCCGAGAGTGCATGAGATATACTATCTATTACCGTCAGAACATAGATAATATACTCGCATGGGCGATTACCCACAACCGATTACTTGGTTAATAAAGGATAAATCGACCGAAAAGGAAAGACATCGGGATACCGAAACTAGGTATATAATGATGACCAATTCAGGGGAGGAACAATCGTTACCAACAACAACAAGGTAGACGAGAGATAACCCGCTGGGGATAAATTGCGTAATCAGGGCAATTATCCAAGCAGATGAGGGGATATCATCATCGAGTACGGGATGAAGATAACTGTCACCAATTAAAGATGAGCAAAAATAGTTACTCTGCAAAAAGGGAAGAAATAGGGTTTACAACTACCGGTATGAGGGTAGAGAAACACAGACTCCGCCAGGGATAATAATTACTAATTATTGAATAATTATTCATTTACCACGGGGAAACAGGAAAAGAGTCTCAAGAGACCGATCTAGGATCAAACTAGATAGGCACACCAAATCAAGACTTGTCCCGGTGATGATATAACTCAATGGGGAAAACCATCCCAGTATATGTGTTGGGAAGGAATAAAAAAAATCAACATCCACGAGGATATAACCCGGTGGGGAATATGGAAGAAAGGATAGACGCTTTCTGCTTATGGAGTTGGCTCTATATGGAGAGATCAGACACACACATCTGCTTGGGGAAATATATCACCAAATAGGAGGAGACAGCAAACAACGATATATGGCAAAGAATGCAACATGAATATCTGAATGTTATAATTATGCATGAATATGCGTGGTTTATGTATGATGTATGCTGACAGACAGACATATTTAACACAACCAGGTCCAAGAATCAACCACCCGGTACTACATCTCAAGAGAGAAAGCCAAGTTCACCGGAGAGTATCCAATCTGTTGGGGATCAGAGATACCAGGAAGCAAAGAACTCTACAAGGGATGAATCATCAATCATTCCAGCTGGGGACGAGAGTTATCACAGACAAGGTCCACCATACCAACAACTCTACTGGGGAATCTATCCGAGGAGATAAAGGATTTATCGGGATCAACCATCAAATACCACTCTTGCCCAAAGAGATCCAAGCTGCTGAGGAAGAAAGATTTCTACTCTGCTGAAGGGAGGAGATACAATCATGCCAGGAATATGGACAAAAATCTTACCCTGTTGGGGGATCGTACCACCCTTGGGAGAGCACTAAGGATCTCCTAAGTATCCTTTCGTCATTGTGAATGTTCACTTTGTTTAAAAACAAATTATAAAAAATTTGATTGTTTAAAACAATGATATTTTCTTAATCAAAACATGCAAAACATTTGTTGAATAGAAACAGATAAGAGTGTCAATAATTGGATAAAAGGCTCAAATTTATTTGATAGAATGGTAGTCTGCGAATGGCAAGACTCCATAGATCTTTACAAATTTGAAATTGGTGATATATATTGGAAAAGGGCTACATTGAACATAATGACCATTTCTCCACCAATTCTGAATCAGATGTATTTGAAGCTTTGGCTGATAATGAGCAAGGATTTCTGACGGACGACAGTTGTAGAACAAAGTCTTGTCAGGATGCAGTTACTTGCCAAATCCCTAATTTTTGCCTAGATTGCCCCAGGATGAGGTACTCAATCTAGCGGGATACATATATCATTATTATATATTTTTTGTGTCTCTAACTTTTCCTGGATCGCCCTTTCGGGTTTTCAATCCACCGAGACGCTCATTTTTGCCTAAGCCGCCCTTTCGGGTTTTCAACTTAGCGAGCTATTCAGTTTTTATTTTTTTAGGCGAAGTATTTCTTGACTGCATCTGAATTCACAGGAAGAGTGAAATCCTCCCCATCCATAGTTGTAAGTATCAAAGCACCGCCTGAAAAGGCTCTCTTAACAACATACGGATCCTCATAGTTTGGAGTCCACTTGCCCCTGGAATCGGGCGCGAAAGACAAGACTTTCTTGAGCACAAGGTCACCTTCTCGGAACACACGAGGCTTGACCTTCTTATCAAAAGCTTTCTTCATTCTCTGTTGATATAACTGACCATGGCACATGGCAGTCAATCTCTTTTCTTCTATCAAGTTCAGCTGGTCATAACGACTCTGAACCCATTCAGCATCAGTCAACTTGGCCTCCATCAAGACTCTCATTGATGGGATCTCCACCTCTACTGGGAGTACCGCCTCCATGCCATAAACAAGAGAGAAAGGGGTTGCCCCTGTTGAAGTGCGGACAGATGTACGATAGCCATGCAAAGCGAATGGAAACATCTCATGCCAATCTTTATACGTAACAACCATCTTCTGGATAATTTTCTTGACATTCTTGTTAGCAGCTTCAACAACCCCATTCATCTTGGGTCTGTACGCAGAAGAATTATGATGTGCAATCTTGAATTCACTACACAGCTCTTTCAACATCTTGTTATTCAAGTTAGATCCATTATTAGTAATGATCTTATCTGGAACACCATATCGTCATATGAGTTGATTCTTGATAAACTTCACGACCACCTGCCTGGTCACATTTGCATACGACGCCGCTTCAACCCACTTGGTGAAGTAATCAATTGCTACGAGAATAAATCTGTGTCCATTGGACGCTTTCGGCTCTATCATGCCAATCATGTCAATTCCCCACATGGAGAAAGGCCATGGTGATGAGATCACATTCAAAAGTGTCGGGGGAATATGAATCTTATCAGCATAAATCTGACACTTGTGGCATTTCTTCACAAATTTGCAGCAGTCAGACTCCATTGTCAGCCAATAGTAGCCTGCTCTCAACATCTTTCTAGCCATGGCATGTCCATTGGAATGAGTACCAAATGAACCCTCATGGACCTCAGTCATCAACAGGTCTGCTTCGTGTCTATCCACGCATCTGAGCAGAACCATGTCAAAATTTCTTTTGTAAAGCACATCACCATTGAGGTAGAAACTGCCAGATAATCTCCTCAAAGTTTTCCTATCTTTTACAGATGCCCCATGCGGGTAAATCTGGCTCTGAAGGAAACACTTGATATCATAATACCACGGCTTATTATCTTTTACTTCTTCTACTGCAAATACATGATCTGGTCTATCCAAGCGCATCACGGCGATATTGGGGACTTCATTCCACAATTTAACCATAATCATTGAAGCAAGCGTAGCAAGAGCATCTGCCATCCGATTCTCATCTCGAGAAATATGATGGAAGTCAACCTCAGTAAAGAACGTTGAAATCCTCCTCGCATAGTCTCTATATGGAATGAGGCCAGGCTGATTCGTTTCCCACTCACCCTTAATCTGATTAACAACGAGGGCCGAATCACCATATACATCAAGATGCTTGATTCTAAGGTCAATGCATTCCTCCAATCCCATAATACAGGCCTCATACTCAGCCATATTATTCGTGCACTTGAAAGTTAGCCTTGTTGTAAAAGGAATATGTGTGCCCTGAGGAGTAATAATCACGGCCCCAATACCATTTCCATACTGATTTACAGCGCCATCAAACACCATACTCCATCTGGAACCCGACTCTGGCCCTTCATCAAGTGTAGGCTCATCGCAATCTTTCACTTTCAAATACAGAATTTCCTCATCCGGGAAGTCATACTGAACTGACTGATAATCTTCAATAGGCTGATGTGCCAAATGGTCAGCCAAGATACTACCTTTAATAGCCTTCTAAGCTCGATACTCAATATCATACTCAGATAACAACATCTGCCAACGGGAAATTCTCCCTGTTAAAGCAGGCTTCTCGAAGATGTACTTGATTGGATCCATTCTGGATATCAACTAAGTCGTATGATTTATCATATACTGGCGTAAGCGCTTAGCAGCCCAAGCCAAAGCACAGCATGTCTTTTCAAGCATTGAGTATCGAGACTCACAATCAGTGAACTTCTTACTCAGGTAGTAAATAGCATACTCCTTCTTCCCTGATTCGTCTTGCTGACCAAGGACACAACCCATCGAGTCTTCAAGAACAGTCAGATACATGATCAAAGGTCTTCCCTCTACAGGCGGAGATAGAATCGGAGGTTCAGACAGATACTCTTTAATATTGTCGAAAGCTTTCTGGCAATCCTCGATCCAATCATGGGACTGATCTTTCTGGAGGAGCTTGAATATAGGCGCACATGTGGCAGTCATGTGGGATATGAATCTGAAGATATAATTCAAGCGGCCAAGAAAACCTCAGACTTGCTTCTCAGTTTTGGGCGCAGGCATCTCTTGTATTGCTTTGACCTTTGCAGGATCAACCTCAATACCTCTTTCACTAACAATGAAGCCCAATAACTTGCCAGAACGGACTCCAAATGTACACTTGTTGGGATTCAGACGAAGCTTATATTTCAAACGCTGGAAAAGCTTCAACAAATGCTCTACATGTTCAACTTTCGTTCTTGACTTAGCAATCATATCGTCAACATATACCTCAATCTCCTTGTGCATCATATCATGAAACAAGGTGGTCATAGCTCGTTGATACGTGGGTCCGGCATTCTTCAAACCGAAGGGCATCACTCGATAACAGAATGTTCCCCAAGGTGTGATGAATGTTATCTTCTCCATATCCTCGGGTGCCATTTTAATCTGATTATATCCGGAAAATCCATCCATAAACGAGAAGACTTTGAATTTAGCTGTATTGTCTACCAACATATCAATATGTGGTAGAGGGAAATCATCTTTCGGACTAGCTTTATTCAAGTCTTAGTCCACACACATCCAGACTTTTCCATCTTTCTTAGGCACGGGCACAATATTGGCCACCCATTGAGGATATATAGAAGTCACCAGAAACCTCGCATCGATTTGCTTCTGAACTTCCTCTTTGATCTTCACTGCCATATCAGGATGAGTTCTTCTGAGCTTCTGCTTCACAGGCACGCACTCAGGCTTTAAAGGTAGGAAATGTTACACAATTTCAGTATCTAGACCAGGCATGTCTTCATATGACCATGCAAAGACGTCAACATATTCTCGTAGCAATTCAATCAACCCCTTCTTAACAGATTCTTCCAGAAGTGCCCAAATCTTTACCTCTCGCACACAATCTTCAGACCCCAAGTTGACTGTTTCCAGATTCTCAAGATGCGGCTGAATGATCTTCTCTTCATGCTCAAGTAGCCGGGTGATCTCATCAGGAATCTCTTCAACATCATCTTCCTCTGCCTCAAATACAGGGAATTCAAAATTGGGAGATGGTGTTGGGTCATTATGTTCAATGGATTTAGAAATCAACTTGCATAATGATTTTTGGATATGAAAAGCTTTAGAATTCAAACAAGGCAAATCATTATGCATATGAAAAAGATCGATTTTATTCTATTTTTTTAGGGTTTTATGTGATCACCAATTTCATGCAAAAAGCAAAAAGGGAAAATAATTGGAAAAACAAATATTTAACATGAATTTTTTGAATGAAAATATCATTGTACTTATGCGCCATCAATATCATCACTCCTTCTTTTGGCATGGGAGAAGGGTTTTTAAACAAAGTGATTATTACGTTGGCTTATGGATAATTGTAGGAATATCCACAGCGACCCAATTGTTGCAGACCCCTCCAGGGATGATGAAATTGCCAGAATCCTTTGTATCTTCTTCTAAAACGGCAGGAGCCTCCTCATCTAGACCAGTGTGGATGAAACCTCCACTCTTGAATAACCCTTGCTTGTTGAAAGTACCAGAAGAAAAACCTATGCCAGCCCGGGACTCGTTGTCTTCTAACTCAATCATTTTTCCTAAACCAGTGGTTGCACCACGCTCAATGGCCAACTTTGCATCTTTGTAGGAAGCAAATGAAGGAGTTCTCTTCTCAATAGGCTCAGCTATAGATAAATCTTGAAAAGGAGTTCCAATTTCAACCTCAGCATCTATATATGAGAAGGAAGACAAATGGCTAACCAGGAGAGCCCTTTCTCCCCCTACCACTACCAGTTTCTTGTTTTTCACGAATTTCAATTTCTGGTGTAGGGTGGACGTCACGGCGCCTGCCTCGTGAATCCATGGTCTACCTAGGAGACAACTATAAGATGGTGAATATCCATAACCTGGAAGGTAATCTGGAAATCACTTGGTCCGATCTTGATTGGGAGATCTGATAACATGAAACTATATCACATTTTTAGACTTGATTTAATTAAATTATATCGTTATTTGATTCAATTTATTTTATATTATTCGATATTACTCGGTATTTTCTTATTATTTATTTCAGATATCATTATTTAAAGCACGTGTGAAAAAGAAAGAAAAGGGGTGCAAAAAGAAGATTTTCTAGGAAAAGCAGCAAGCTGAAGCACCAAAGCCCATCCCACGTTTGGAACAAAGGAAATGGCTGTCACGACCTCCACACTCACCTGCTGAGCATCACGCCCCAAAACCTTGTGTTACGACCGTAACACATAGTGTGACGGACGTCACACATTTCATCCTATATTTTAGGCTTGACGTGCGTAACAGAGTGGACAGTTTCCCCTAAATTTCCTCCTGCACTCGTTGACGCTTTGGAACCCTACGGAAGATACTTTGAAGGAAACGGTTATTTTGAAGGGTGAATATAAATAGACCTGACAAAAGCAAAATGGCTCTCGCTCTCTTCTCCGTGCAATATTTTTTTCCAGCCTTATAATTTTCCAGCACTCTAAGTCTTCAAACAATTTTTATTTTCTTTTCTTTTCTAGTTTAATTTCCGAAGCATTCAATTTATTTTTCTCACGATAGTTGCTACAGCGGAAACTATTGTGTAATTTTTACTGGATCTAACCTTACGTCAGATCATAGTATTTTATTTCCTTGTTTTTACTTTCCTATCTGATTGAGAATTGTGAAGAACAAATCCAACCGGCTTGTGGTGGAGTGTTCGAGCATCGAAGTTAGAGATAAAATCCAGATTTCTAGTATCTTTCCAGGTTCATTAATTAATTGATTTATTGTTTTGATTTACATATGTTTTGTTCCGCTGTTTATATATATTGTTTGTTTGATATGGCCGTATTTAAGCATGATTATTGTTTATGCATGTTTAGCATGTCTGGCTAATTAATTTAGATATCGGTATGTAAAGTAAGCGGAATAAAGGAATCAAAATGGAGTTGGTTTAAATTTATTTCAAAATATAGTCACTCTTTTTCTGGTCTCAATTTACAAAGTTAATACCAAGGTTTTTGTACGAGAGTAAAAGACATACAGAAGTTAAAATCAATAGAACGACGGTTTGAGTTTTTAACTGGACAGTGTAAATTGAACATTAACTTTAAATCAGGGCGAAAGCAATTTTTAAGGTTAATTAAATTCTAATCATTTTCAAAAATTATTTTTAAAAGTTAAATGTGAGGACGAGAGTTAAGCATTTAAGTTTAATCATATAGTCTAAGTTAACAGAGCGAGAGTTTGAGACGAGGGCGTTTAAACGGGTAGTATTTTCTCAAAAAGAGTTTTTATAGATTCTATTATTTTCAAAAGTGACTTTAGATTTGACGAAATAGTGAGTGTGTACGTTAAAATATAAAGTCATAGTCTAATTCAACAGAGCGAGAGTTTGAGGAAAAGACTTTTAATTAATAGTGTCTACTGAAAAGACTTATTTTAAAATTAAGAAAAAGACCAACGAAGATTTGATTCCCTAATTACGACGAACTACATACTGATATCCATATTATTTGATATTTTATCTAGACCCAAACTTAGTTTTATTTTTCCCCCTAATCATTAAAGTATCATCCGCCTTAGCTTTACGCAGTAACCCTAGAAAAACGGTAGATCGATTCATTAAGTCCCTGTGGGATCGATATCTTTTAAAACTACGCGATTAGACTGTGCACTTGCACTTAGTACCCCAATAGACTCATAAAGTCGCGATCAAGTTTTTGGCGCCGTTGCCGGGGACTTTTATTTAGTCGATATCGTAACTCTTCTGTTACGCTGTAGAGACTAAGGAAATTTTTATTTTTTTCCTTTTCGTTGATTTGTATGCCACACACTCGCTCACAAGGCGAGTCGTACTACTTACGAATCAACGAAGTTGAACGATATCTCTGATTATTACGACGAATTCGGGAGTATCGTGTTAGAAACAATCTTCGTCCAATCGAAATTCCTGATCTCAAAAATCTCCTTCCTTCGACGATACCAGCGATGGCCGAACCAGCTCGTGCTCTTCGAGATTACGTTGCTCCATCGCAGGATGAGCCGCATTCGAGTATTGCTCCACCCGCAATCGAAGCGAACAACTTCGAACTTAAACCTTCGCTGTTGCAGGCAGTGCAACAAAATCAATTTTCTGGAAATCCTACCGAGGATCCAAACCTTCATTTATCCGTATTTGTCCAATACGCTGACACTGTTAAAGCTAATGGTGTCACTTCAGAGGCAATTCGACTTCGTCTTTTTCCTTTCTCGTTAAGAGATAAAGCTAGAAGATGGCTTCAGTCTCTTCCTTCCAACTCAGTCACCACATGGAATGAGTTGAAGAAAGTCTTTCTTGCCCGATATTTTCCTCCAAGCAAAATAGCTATGTTGAGAGCCCAGATAAATGGATTTAAGCAAAAAGATAACGAGTCTCTTTTCGAAGCATGGGAAAGATACAAGGACATGATGAGACTTTGTCCACACCATGGTTTAGAGGACTGGTTAGTAATTCACACCTTCTACAATGGTCTCTTGTACAACACAAGGTTAACAATAGACGCCGCCGCCGGTGGTGCGCTTATGGACAAACCTTACACCGACGCTTATCAACTTATCGAGAGCATGGCCCAAAATCATTATCAGTGGGGAAGCGACCGAACAATGGTAGAAAAACCTCAAACAAAAGGGGGCATGTACGAGATAAGTAGCCTTGATCATGTTAATGCAAAAGTGGATGCTCTTGCCCAAAAAATTGAAAGTTTAAATGTATCACCTCCAGCCACCGTGGTTGCCGTAACTCAAAATTGTGAAGTCTGTGGAATTCAAGGTCACACTCCTACAGATTGTCAACTCCTAACAGGAATTCAAACAGAGCAGGTGAACTATGCTCAAGGAAATCCTTACTCGAATACTTATAACTCAAACTGGAAGAACCATCCTAATTTTTCATATAAAAGTAACAACGCTTTATACGCACCAAGTCAAGCTCCAGCTATACCTCTTGGATATCAAAAGCCGACCCCATCTACACCTAACAATAACGTTCCTAGGAAATCCAACTTGGAAATCATGATGGAGAACTTCATAGCTTCTCAACAGCAAACCAATAAAGAGTTCTTAAACCAGAATGTACACATTAGCGAACAGATTAAAGAACTAGCAAGTAAAGTAGATGCCCTGGCTACCCATAACAAAATGCTGGAAACACAAATCTCACAAGTACATTTCCTAGACAGCCCCAACCTAATCCGAAAGGCCACGCTCATGCAATTATATTACGAAGTGGTACAGAGGTAGAAGGACCATCTGACCCAAGGATTGAGAACTAAAACTCTAAAAAGTCAACTGAGGAAGAAGGTAAACCTAAGGAAAAGGAAGAGTGTAATAAGGAAACCGTAGAGAAAAAAGAACCTTATGTACCTCTACCGCCTTACAAACCACCTATCCCTTATCCTCAAAGGCTAATTAAAACCAAAGATGCGGGCCAATTTAAAAAATTTGTTGACTTACTGAAACAATTAAACGTCACAATTCCTTTTACAGAAGCTATTACATAGATGCCCTCATATGCTAAGTTCTTAAAAGAAATTTTATCTAATAAAAGGAAACTTGAAGATAACGAAACTGTTACACTCACTGCTGAGTGTAGCGCAATAATCCAAAATATGCCTCCTAAACTTAAAGATCCTGGTAGTTTTTCTATACCCTGTCATATAGGAAAATTTGTCATAGATAAAGCTTTATGTGATTTAGGAGCCGGTATCAGTGTTATGCCCTTGTCCATATGCAAGAAACTTGAAATGGGAGAATTAAGACCAACTAAAATGTCTGTGCAATTAGCAGATCGTTCCGTTAGATATCCCGTAGGAATTCTTGAAAATGTTCCCGTGCGCATAGGTCAATTCTACATCCCCACAGATTTTATAATTATGGACATAAGAGAAGATGAAGTTACCCCCATTATATTGGGAAGATCCTTCTTAGCAACCGCCGGTGCTATCATAGACGTAAAACGAGGACGACTCACTTTCGAAGTAGGAGAAGAGAAAATTGAGTTTATTCTTTCCAAATTTTTGAAAGCACCGGCAATAGAAGACACATGTTACTTCATGGATATCATTGATGAATGCATAAAAGAAACATAATTCGAAAATGACGATTTATCCGACTATCGTGTAAAAGATAAACTGAACCAATGTTTAGCAATAACATCAAACCCTACGCAATGCCTTAAGAAACCAACCCTCGACCTGAAAACACTTCCCAAAAATCTGAGATATGAATTCCTAGACCTAGAACTTGAACGACCAGTAATAGTCAATGCAGACCTAGGAAAACTTGAAACCGAAAAACTCCTACATATCTTAAGAAAATATCCAACCGCATTAGGATACAACATCACCGATCTTAAAGGGATAAGTCCTTCTATTTGTATGCACCGCATCATGCTAGAAGAAGACTGTAAGACTTCTAGGGAACATCAGAGGAGACTAAACCCGATCATGAGTGAGGTAGTGAAGAAGGAAGTAACGAAGTTATTAGAGGAAGGTATCATATATCCTATATCCAATAGCAAATGGGTTAGTCCTGTACACGTAGTACCAAAGAAAGGAGGTATAACAGTGATCGAAAATGAAAAAGGAGAAACTATAACCAAACAAATTGAATCGGGATGGAGAATGTGCATTGACTACAGAAAGCTAAACAAAGCGACCCGAAAAGATCATTTTCCTTTACCATTCATAGACCAGATGTTAGAACGACTAGCCAAGCATTCTCATTTCTGCTATCTGGACGGTTACTCAGGTTTCTTTCAAATACCGATCCATCCTGATGACCAAGAAAAAACAATGTTCACATGTCCTTTTGGTACCTTCGCTTATCGACGAATGCCGTTTGGCTTGTGCAATGCTCCTGCAACTTTCCAAAGGTGCATGATGGCGATATTCGCCGATTTTCTCGAAAACATCATGGAAGTTTTTATGGATGACTTTTCCGTATGCGGGCAAAGTTTCGAAGAATGTCTTGAAAACCTAGAAAGAGTTCTGGAACGATGTGTAAAGGTAAACCTAGTACTTAATTGGGAAAAATGTCACTTTATGGTACAAGAAGGAATTGTTTTAGCACACATCATATCAAATAGAGGAATTGAAGTAGACAAAGCCAAAATAGAAGTAATCGAAAACCTTCAACCTCCGAAAACTGTGAGGCAAATACGAAGCTTCTTAGGACATGCCGGCTTTTACCGACGATTCATTAAAGATTTCTCTAAAATAACTAATCCTTTAACCGAATTATTAATGAAATACGCTGAATTCATCTTCGACAATAAATGTTTAGAAGCATTTCAAACACTTAAACAAGCATTGATCTCCGCGCCCATAATGCAGACCCCGGATTGGAATGAACCTTTCGAAATAATGTGCGATGCAAGTGACTACGCCGTAGGCGCTGTTTTAGGACAACGAAAGGATAAAAAACTTCACGTCATATATTATGCGAGTAGAACTCTAGATGAAGCACAAATGAATTACGCCACGACCAAGAAAGAACTTTTAGCAGTAGTATTTGCACTAGATAAATTTTGTTCCTACTTGGTCGGAGCTAAAATAATCGTTTACACTGATCATGCTGCCATTAAGTACCTCTTAACAAAAAAGGACGCTAAACCTAGACTCCTAAGATGGATCTTGTTGCTACAAGAATTTGATTTGGAAATCAAAGATAAAAAAGGAACTGAAAACGTAGTAGCAGATCATCTCTCTAGACTTGAAAACCTGGAACCGGAAAGAACACCGATCAACGATGATTTCTCGTACGATAAACTTATAGCTAATTTGGAAGAAAATAGAGATGACGAACAGGTAGAGACCACCTTGGCTATATGCGTTACACCATGGTACGCTGACTTTGTCAATTATTTAGCCGCCGGAGTGGTTCCACTTGATTTATCCTACCAACAAAAGAAACGATTCTTCCATGACATAAAACATTATTACTGGGACGACCCTTTACTTTTCAAAAGAGGCCCCGATGGTATTTTCCGTCGCTGTATACCTGAAGAAGAGGTAGAAAGTATAATCCAACATTGTCATTCCGCTCCTTATGGTGGACATGCAAGTACATCCAAAACCTGCTCTAAAATTCTACAAGCCGGTCTTTATTGGCCAAACATATGGAAGGATGTACATACCGCTGTCAAGAAATGCGATAGGTGTCTGTAGCACCTCAAATTTGCACCTCCCATTTATACATTTCATTTCATTTTTAGGTCATTAGCATTGTATAGCATGATACATCTCATCAGGCAAGACTGGTCAGAAGATTCAACTGTGCAAGGCAACAAGAGCATTTTCCATGCGATCAAAGCCCTAGGGTGGTTCCATTGAGCTTAAATTACCCAAGGATCATTTTGAAGCAATTTGGCCAAGTGTTGAAGGCTCAGAATTCATCAGTGCATGTGCAAATCATCTGAGGCCCATAGAAGTCAACAAAAGTCAACTGCCAAGTCAACTATGGATTTGGAGGAGGGAAGTGGTTAGAGATGTTTCATTCATGTTCAAACAAGTCTCATTTGACATTTCAAACACTCACATTGAAGAATTTGAAGTCAGGTCAAGACTTTCCCAAAATAGCAAGTGACCTATAATGTGAAGTTTCCAAAAATGGAAAGGTTTTGGACCAACTTCAACTCAAGATTACATCATCAAGAAGGCTTCAAAATGAAATTGTATCCAACATGAAAGTTGAAGATCTTTCTCTCCCATTTCCAAAAAGTCCAAGATCATGAATTTCTAATGTGTGGTTGAGGAGATATGATCCAATCATGGCAAAGTGTGTTTGAAAATTCAAATGGACATAACTTTTGAATCAAAGCTCCAAAATGAGTGGTTCTTTTTGCATTTTGTTCATCATGACATGCACTTTCCAAACATCTCATTACATGGCTTGAATTCCACTTGCATAATCATGTGCTCACTCATGAAGTTTTTGGAAGAAAAATTTCTAAAATCATTTTGGATGTTTGTATGCATGAAAAATCAACTCAAAAGTGTGCATGGGCCTTGTTTAAGAGGATTTGGACCAGAATTAAGCACTGTTCACGTGGCTTTTCATGCATGGAGGTGGAAATACCATTTTGCACATACACCTTATAACTTGTTAATCTTGATTAATTTTGGTTAAAACAGATTTTCAGCATCATTAGCAAGTGGTATATAAGGATAATCTCAACTGTTTTCAGCATTAACACTCATTTTCAGATCTAGATTCAAGAATCATCAAATTTTTTCTCTCAAAATATTTTTCAAATTCTTCACACAAGAACATTTTCTATTGATTGATTCATGCTCATGAGGTGTTTTTGAGGAGATTTGGACGTGGAATCAAAGCAAATCGTGCCATATTGAACCAGATTCTAAGCTTGAAGCATCCATGGAGTTTGCGAATTGAGCTGGATTCGTGCATACTTGAGCTTCAAATTCATCATCAATCACTTCAATAAGCATCGTGGAGGAGATTTGAGGCTTGGCTGAGCTTGGTAGCACACGATTCCAGGTTCTGTTCTTCAAAGAGGTCAGGATTCGACCTCTCTAATTCTCAAATTCGTTGTTATATTTGCATAGATCGTTCATTGGTGATGATGCTGGTACAAATTTTGAGTGAATTGGTGCACTATGCATGAAGTTATGCATGATTCAAGTTTGGATGTAATTTTTTCTTTGCTTCGATTTGAGTGATATATGATGATTCATGTTTAAGTGTTGTTTGATCTTGAATGTACATGGAATGACGAATCGATTGGTATAGGTTTTGTTAATTTCTGGACACTTTTTGGATTTTTTGGAAATTCAGATGAAGATCATCTTCATCTTCATCTTCAACCTATGAAGTTCATAGCATTTCCAGGTTTAGCTACGAATTGTTCATGTCTATCTACGGATTTGCTACGAAATTTTGAATTAGCTACGAAATCTGGAAATAGCGCCAGGTTTAGGGTTCAAGGCCAAAACGAGGTCGTTTTAGGTTGCGCGCGCATTAGTTCAAATGTGGCAATGGTTCGATACCCAGCGAGCGAGATTTTCAAACTGCCTTGCCATTTTTCATGTTTCCCTCCTATTTTCAAATGCTATTTCCATTTTGACTTCAAATTTTTTCCTCAACTTCAAAAAATCATATAAAATAGAAAAATGCACCAATTTCATTCCAATTTTTCGCATCTTGATCCTTATTCTGTCTAGTTTTTTATCATGATGATTTCCAAAATTGTGCTTGGCTGGATTTTATTTGGTGCTAGGTTATATGATCATGTGTCCAATTGTGACCTTGCTTTGCTTATCCCTTTGTGAAATGCTTGTTTCTTATCCAATGAACTTGAGATTTTGCATGCCAATTCTAGACACATTGCTGGACATGTTGGCTTTGGTTTGATATTTTTCCCATGATTCAATTCTGTTTTATGATTGTGCTAACTTGGTGTGACAATTTGTGTCACACATTTGATTGCTTGAATTGTACAATGTGATTGCCATGCCAAATGATGTCCAATGTTTCTGATTTTTTGTATGTTGATCATGTTAGATGTCTTGATTGTGCATGAATATTTCCAGATTTTTTTGAATCATTTCTGTTTTGATTTGAATTTTTCATTCATGATGATCACATATGAGCTTTGAAATTGACTTTGACTTCACTTGATCATGAAATGCATTTGGTTAATGATTTTGATGTGAGCCTTTTTAGGATATGTCCATATGTGCTTGAAGTTGCTTCATGTCAAGTTTGAAGTTCTGTTTTGACTTTTTGATCCTCTTTTGACCCTAGGCTTTGACCTAGTGGTTTGGACTTATCATTTGAGTTGTGATTTTAGGTTCAGATGCACATTGCCATGATTGGAGTGGCTCATTCATTTGAGCTTGATTATTGGTTGTTGTTGGCTAACCTTTGTGTGTTTTGTAGGCTTTGAGGATAATTCATTTGTGTTTGCCTAATGCCTTGCACCATTGTTGACTGATTGGATTTGTCTGTCTGTTTGATATTAACTGTTGATTGTTTGTCTGTACAGTTGAACTAATTAGTTTAAATGTTTCCACAGGTACCTAAGTTGCTTTGAGTTCATTTGAACTTGATTGGCATTGCTTGTGGTTTGCATACCACTGAGGTATAATCTCTTGACTTCATGTAGTCTGGAAGACCTACTGTTATTGGTAGGCACCTGTCTGAAGCCCTCCTTAAGAGGCAATGCTTGTGAATGTTTAATTTTGTGCCAAGCAGGTAAAGACCTCTTTAGAGGCAATCGGCAGATAAAAGGGATGTGCAATCCATCCCCTGCTATTCTGTTGTGTCATTCACTTTGCTCACACACCATGTGTTGATGCATTGTGAATAAGAACCCAAGATCATGTTGTGTCAGTCATTTGTGGAGAAGAGTTCCTTCATTCTGAACTCCCACACTTTCTATTTTGAGTCAAGCTCTCCCAGGCCAGGGATAAGAGCTATGAGGTCTTACCTTCATCTCCATTTCATCTGCTTCACCCTAACTCTCAATGTTAGGGTTAAGAGCTGACAACACCTTATTCCAGTTGGCTTGTTTCTGCAGCCTAACCTTGTATGAGCCCAATTATGTGCATATAGTGTGTGTGCTTGCTTTATTGTGCTTGTTTGTTTGGTGGTGTTGTTTAGGATAGCTTGCTTCCTGTGCAAGTTAGGATAGAAACCTCAACCTAGGGCCATTGTAGATTACATGATAACTATTAGGATCGAGTCAGGCTCCCTTCTAGTTTGTCATTTCCCAGTCTCTGGTTAGGATAGAAGTTCTTTCCCTGTTCAGGGGAACTACGTCGCCCTGATCCTCATACCAGATGAGGTACGTAGGCAGAAGATGAGCTGATCTCTCCGGGCGCCCTTTTTCTTTTTCAACTCTTTGTGTTGTGTTGGAGTCCGACATAAGTCCAGCGATTGGCAGTTGGTTTCCTGTGTTTGCTTCTTTGTTTGTGCGGAGTCTGACGTAAGTCCAGTGATTGGTAGTCGGTTTCCTGTTTGTGTTTTGTTTGGCGTGCGTTAGCCGAGCTACGAGTGCTCTGATTCTTCTCCGGTCAGAGAAGATACGTATGCATAGGATGCGACATCCTAGCGAGCACGTTTCCCCTGTCCCGAACTACGTCGACTCTGATGTATGTGCTTGACAGACTACGTAGGCCCAGGATGCGATATCCTGTCGAGTCCCGTTTCTTCCGTCTTTCTGTGTTTCCTTCCAGCCTTGTGCGGTTTGTGAGCAGTTTCTAGCAACCTTTCTTCTATTCTTTTGTGCGTGGATCCCGTCGAGTACGACGGATGCGTAGGGGTGCTAATACCTTCCCTTCGCATAACCGGCTCCCGATCCCATCTTTCTCTGGTCGCGAGACCATGTCTTTTCCAGGTTTACTTCGAGCATTTCCTTTCCCTCTTTTGGGATAAATAACGCACGGTGGCGGCTCTGTTGTTTCGTTTTTCCCGCCGGTTTTTCGCGTAATGCGACAGTGTCAACGCACAGGAAACATATCTAGACGTGACGAAATGCCACAAAAAGGCATTTTGGAAGTAGAAATTTTCGATGTGTGGGGAATAGATTTCATGGGACCTTTTCCACCTTCTTTTGGTAACAAGTACATACTCGTAGCAGTTGACTACGTATCAAAATGGATTTAGGCTATAGCTTCTCCAACAAACGACACACGAGTAGTAATTAAACTCTTTAAGAATATAATCTTTCCAAGATTTGGTGTCCCAAGAATAGTCGTCAGTGACGGTGGATCTCATTTCATATCTAAGATACTCAAAAAATTATTGTTTAAGTATGGTGTAAAATATCGAGTAGTAACACCATACCATCCTCAAACTAGTGGACAAGTGGAAGTGTCTAATAGAGAAATTAAACAGATATTGGAAAAAAAATAGTCGCTACATCGAGGAAAGACTGGTCATCAAAATTACCCGAAGCTTTATGGGCATATCGAACCGCTTACAAAACTCCCATAGGAACAACCCCATTTAAGCTTATTTATGGTAAATCTTGCCACCTCCCAGTGGAGTTAGAACATAAGGCCTATTGGGCTATTAAAAATTTAAATTTAAACTATAAGGCCGCCGGTGAAAAGCGAATTCTAGATATAAACGAATTAGAGGAACTTAGACAAGACGCATACGAAAATGCCAGAATCTACAAGGAAAGAACGAAAAAATGGCATGATAAACGTATATCAAGGAAAACTTTCAAACAAGGCGATATAGTCCTATTGTTTAACTCTAGACTTAAGTTCTTCCCAGGAAAACTACGCTCTAGGTGGTCTGGCCCTTTCCAAGTCACTAATGTCTTTCCTAGTGGGGCTGTAGAAATTAAAGGGAAATCTGTTGAATCATTTATTGTAAACGGGCAGCGTCTAAAACATTATCATTATGCTGAAAACAATGAAGACTCGCAAGTCCTGCACTTAGACGTATTGTCCCCAGAATTAATAGATTAACATTTAATAGTTTTATGTCGAGCTTGCGACCTTAAACAAAGCGCTTCGTGGGAGACAACCCACAATTTTTTATTTTTCTTTGATTATTCTTTTGATTTTATTCAGTTTTCATTCTTCATTTTCTTTATATTATTGAATTTTTCTTCTTCTCTTCTTTCGGCATCTGGCCAAATCCTGACTAAAATTCTTGTTTTTCTTTTCTTTAGTTAACACTAACCTGATGGGACATAATGATCGCATGGGTATCAAATTCCGAGGGAGAGCTCAGAGACAAAAATTTGAAGAACTTGCTGAGAGAGAGATGCACCCAAATTTTTATGCTGATGATTGTGCAATGACCGTTCTTGGGCTAAGAGATAGTGTCCTATATCTGCTGAGTCAAATAGGGTGGGAAACCACTCCTATTCGGAGACAATTTGTTACTTACCGGAGGCTAACTCTAGAATTCCTTAGCTCCCTGATTTATTTATCGAGCCATGGAAAAGGGATAAACCGAGGTTTCATTCAATTCAGGATGTTCAATATGGAGTATCAGTATAACATTAGAGAATTTACCAACCTCTTAGGGTTCCCTACTTCTTTAGACACATTCACCATGAGCCAAGAAGACCTCTTTGAATATCGAGAGCTTGAGCATTTTTGGGGAAGTTTGACGGGAAATGACGAACCTGAGGAACATGAGTTTCTTTCTGGAAACATACATAACCCAACTTTTCGTTATTTCCACAAGATCCTAGCACACACTCTTTTTGGGAAAAGATCAAACATTACCACAGTATCACGTGATGAACTTTTCATAATATTTTGTGCTTCCCAGAATCGTCCAGTGAATGGTGCCACTTATATGTTGGCGAGTTTTGACCTCCTTATTCAAGATGACCGTGCACCGATTCAAATAGGAGGATTGATAACTATGATTGCTAATGCTATTGGATTGCGCCAACCCATGCTTGATTTGAACCCATTTTGTGGTATTCAGCCTATGAATATACTTTTCCTTTTCAACACTATGTTTATAGGAAACCTTGAACCTGAAGAGTTTGAACTATTAATTAACAACCAAGCTTTTTACCTATTCACCATGCCTAGCCCGATGACTAGTGTCCATAACCGAAATAATTGGCTCTACAACCTGGATGGAATAACTTCTCCTGTTAGATCTGTTGAAACCATCCAAGATTATGAGATTCTTGATAGCCAGATTCCTAATGCTGAGTCTGATCCATAGACACCAACTGGTTACCATGATGCTGCCTCTCCACCTCACTCTATCCCGTCCGCAGAATCGGCAGTACCTGATCTTAGACATCATATGCCCGGAACTGATTATAATACCGCTATTCAAGCCTTGATGTCCGAACAAGATGCCATTAGAGAAGAGTTAACTATGATGGGACATGAATTTATGGAATACATGAGTCGAATGACAAATCAATTTCACGAGTTGCTACACCGTGTCAATTCCTTTGCTCCTCCGACGAGAGATTCTACAAGTGGCTAGAAGAATTGGAGTTAACTAGTTTTAGTTTTAGGAAATTTATAGTTTCGTTTGACAACATTTTTAATCTTAGGATTTATTTTTCGCATGCTTTATTTTATCTTCAGTCGAATATTACATTATGTTTATTTTTATGAAGTTACTGGCATTATTGGTTAAATTAAATTTTATTTTGATTTATGCACTGTCTAAAATTACCAATGATGATTGTATGCTACTTACATGGCTTCCTAGAGAAAAAATATATATTCTATGGTGTAGTAAAGTAGCATTCATGGAAATTTAAAAAAATAATAAAATAATAATAAAACAAAACCTGTCACGAACGTTGTCACGACCGTTGCAAACTCAGAAGTGTGACGAGCGTCACACTGGCTGTCACGGTCGCCACGCACCCCATGACGCCCGTAACACATGATGTCACGAGCGTGACAGCTTGTTTCCTCGTAAAATGTTGTTGACCGTTACGACATGACCGTTACTCCCTTCATCTCACCTCTTTACTCCCATTCATCTCACCTCTTTATCCCCATTCCACTCACCTTCATCCCCATTAATTTTTTCTCACCCACTCCTCTTCCCAATTTCAAAACTCTTCCTATAAATACCTTCCCTACATCTCTTCCTACACCACATTATTCCATTCTATACACAAAAAATAATATATTTCATCCGCTTTTCCTTCTTTCTACCTACCAATCAAAATGGCGGAGAACCAACATCAAGAAGTGCAATTCGGAAATATTATTTTCCGATCTGAAGATAGTAACTATCAACGGGAACAATTCGTTCGGTTCCAGCAACGCGGTGTCATCTCTACCAGGTACCCAGATTTCAATTGCTTACAAGAATTAGGATTACTTCAAGGTGTGCAATGCCTGATTAGATTATCCGATTTAACTTTTCTGTGCACACAAAATCACCCAACATACCCATCACTCACCTTGGAGTTTTTAAGCTCTTATTCATACACCACTCCAACCGGTGAGGACGAGTACTTAACCGGTGTCGCAAAATTCTGTATGTTCAACACTGAGTACGCATTATCTCAAGAACAGTTGAGTGCCATGCTACATTTTCCTGAAGGAGACCATGTCCACCCAACAATCCCTCCAAACTCAGAGTGGAACACGAACGCATTCGATCTTTTTGGAAAAATATCTGGTGTGGAAACCACCAATTGGGATGCATTACTTGCTTCACACATACACAACCCCACTATCCGGTATTTTATCCATATTTTGCAAAACACCATCTTTGGAAGAGCCAACAACAGCAAAGTCAACGCGAAAGAATTATTCTTCCTACACTGCATCTTTTCAACAGATACAAAGGTAAACGCCGCCTCTTTCTTACTTCACCATATCCGTACCCTTTGTGCTCGAGGCAGTCAACCTTTTGAGATTGGAGGATTAATAACCACCATTGCACTCGGTTTAAATCTAGGGGACCGACTTCAGAATTGGCAATCTTTGCCACCCCTGTTTATGGATATCAGCTATTGTCGCTCCTGTCGCTTAATCAAAAATAGGGTAGGCGGGAAGTATTATCTTATGGTGAATAACCAAGAAGTCCCAAGCGTCGTTATGCCCAACATTACGCTCACCGATGTTACTAACCCCAACAGATTCATCTACGATCTGAATGCTCCCGAACCTACCATGCCTACACAAGCAAACCCGCCCCCAGACGAGTTTGATGAAATGGAGCAAGGTGATCAAGGTCCTGCACAACATTCGGTCCCATATAATCCTTCTGATAATGTGCTTGGTCCATCCTCCCGACGTCGTCGAAGAAGAAGGCCTGCAACAAATGATGACATCATGGATGCTATTGAACATCAAGCCCAACGACTTGATGCCATGCATGCGCAGAATAACGAAGTTATGCAACTGATGCGCCAGATGCAACAACAACAACAAGAGAGGAATGCAATAACCGACCAGAGGTTCAATGACTTGCTTAACCGGTTTGATGACTTGGCCGTACGTGAACGATCACCGGGTCCAAGAACAAGAGGACGCAGGCAGAATTGAGTTTGGGTTCCATTTTATCATTTTCTTTCATTTTTTGAAACATTGGGGACAATGTTTCATTTAAATGTAGGGGGGAAACCTTTGTTTCAGTTATGTTTATTTCCCTTTCAAGTATGATATTTCCCTTCCATTAATAAAAAAAAATTATTTTAAGTCAAGTCCCTAGTGTGAAAATTTTTATTATCTATTCTCCTCAATTTTCTTGAGCCATAACAAAATTCAACACACTCAATAAGTATAAAGGTTGCTTATTTTATAAAACTTGAGTGAAATTAAGACAAAATTAATACCGCCCCAACACTCTAAAAACCTCAGCATGTTAGATCAGGCTAAGTACCTATTATACCAAATCCTTGAACTTTTAGTTCTATAGTAACCCCGAGTAGTTTATACGAGAAGTCGGCACCATCTTAATAGCAAACTACGTGGAGAGCCGATGAATACAAGTGAATGATTCCCAAAACAACATATTAAAAATCAGGAAATGCACTAATTAAGTTAGGTGATCCTTACCCGATCATTTAATCCAAAGGTTGCGGACCCTACAAAAACATACTATGAACAATCCATTGTGAGTTGGTTCAGCGGTTTCTGGTGTTGAACTTGGTAGGGCGAACTACGGTCCGATCCTCCGCAATTTGCAATAGACTAAATAAAGAAGTTATCCAACTTATGTACCAGAACTTCTAACTAAAAGGGGATCAGAATCGCTAACCGGTTACTCCACTATGTGCGCAAAAAGATAAAGGGCTTAATGTGATTTCGCTCGAATGAAAACGGGTGAAATAAGAGTAAAAGAACTAGACTGAGCTATAATAGCATGACTCGAACTGGTTTGGATAAGGTGAGGTTGTCTAGTGTTGTTATGGTATTTTTTGATGTTAAGATTAAACTCAGGTTATTTCTAAACGAGATTTACTTGCAACCTAGTACGAATTGATGTGTGTTTGGAAATTTCATCTGGCTAATATTTTAAATCGATTTCTACATTGTTTCTTGCTTGAGGACAAGCAAAAATCTAAGTGTGGGGGAGTTTGATAACATGAAACTATATCACATTTTTAGACTTGATTTCATTAAATTATATTGTTATTTGATTTAATTTATTTTATATTATTCGATATTACTCGGTATTTTCTTATTATTTATTTCAGATATCATTATTTAAAGCACGTGTGAAAAAGAAAGAAAAGGGGTGCAAAAAGAAGATTTTCTAGAAAAGCAGCAAGCTGAAGCACCAAAGCCCAACCCACGTTTGGAACAAAGGAAATGGCTGTCACGACCGCCACACTCACGTGCCGAGCGTCACGCCCCAAAACCTTGTGTTACGACCGTAACACATAGTGTGACGGACGTCACATATTTCATCCTATATTTTAGGCTTGACGTGCGTAACAGAGTGGACAGTTTCCCCTAAATTTCCTCCTGCACTCGTTGACGCTTTGGAACCCTACAGAAGATACTTTGGAGGAAACGGTTATTTTGAAGGGTGAATATAAATAGACCTGACAAAAGCAAAATGGCTCTCTCTCTCTTCTCCGTGTAATATTTTTTCCAGCCTTATAATTTTCCAGCACTCTAAGTCTTCAAGCAATTTTTATTTTCTTTTCTTTTCTAGTTTAATTTCCGAAGCATTCAATTTATTTTTCTCACGATAGTTTCTACACCGGAAACTATTGTGTAATTTTTACTGGATCTAACCTTACGTCAGATCATAGTATTTTATTTCTTGTTTTTACTTTCCTATCTGATTGAGAATTGTGAAGAACAAATCCAACCGGCTTGTGGTGGAGTGTTCGAGCATCGAAGTTAGAGATAAAATCCAGATTTCTAGTATATTTCCAAGTTCATTAATTAATTGATTTATTGTTTTGATTTACATATGCTTTGTTCCGCTGTTTATATATATTGTTTGTTTGATATGACCGTATTTAAGCATGATTATTGTTTATGCATGTTTAGCATGTCTGGCTAATTAATTTAGATATCGGTATGTAAAGTAAGCGGAATAAAGGAATCAAAATGGAGTTGGTTTAAATTTATTTCAAAATATAGTCACTCTTTTTCTGGTCTCAATTTACAAAGTTAATACCAAGGTTTTTGTACGAGAGTAAAAGACATACAGAAGTTAAAATCAATAGAACGACGGTTTGAGTTTTTAACTAGACAGTGTAAATTGAACATTAACTTTAAATCAGGGCGAAAGCAATTTTTAAGGTTAATTAAATTCTAATCATTTTCAAAAATTATTTTTAAAAGTTAAATGTGAGGACGAGAGTTAAGCATTTAAGTTTAATCATATAGTCTAAGTCAACAGAGCGAGAGTTTGAGACGAGGGCGTTTAAACGGTTAGTATTTTCTCAAAAAGAGTTTCTATAGATTCTATTATTTTCAAAAGTGACTTTAGATTTGACGAAATAGTCAGAGTGTACGTTAAAATATAAAGTCATAGTCTAATTCAACAGAGCGAGAGTTTGAGGAAAAGACTTTTAATTAATAGTGTCTACTGAAAAGACTTATTTTAAAATTAAGAAAAAGACCAACGAAGATTTGATTCCCTAATTATGACGAACTACATACTGATATCCATATTATTTGATATTTTATCTAGACCCAAATTTAGTTTTATTTTTCCCCCTAATCATTAAAGTATCATCCGCCTTAGCTTTACGCAGTAACCCTAGAAAAACGGTAGATCGATTCATTAAGTCCCTGTGGGATCGATATCTTTTGAAACTACGCGATTAGACTGTGCACTTGCAGTTAGTACCCCGATAGACTCATAAAGTCGCGATCAAGATCAACTTCCCCAATCACAGTTTTGCGAGACCCATCGAAAGCCTTCACAACTACTCCACTCTGCATCATGGGAGGCCCTTGATATGATAGTTTTGAGAGAGTGGACTTTGGCAATACGTTCAATGATGACCCGGTGTCCACCAGCATATTGGACATGGCGTCGTCTTTGCAATTCATAGATATGTGTAAAGCCAGGTTGTGATCTCTTCCCTCCTCAGGGAGATCAGAGTCACAAAAGCTCAGGTTGTTACAAGTAGTAATATTTGCAACAATGCTATCGAATTGCTCCAAAGTGACATCGTGATCCACATATGCCACATCCAACACCTTCTGCAGAGCCTCTCGATGTGGTTCTGAATTTAAGAGTAAGGATAACACAGATATTTTGGATGGCATTTGTAGAAGTTGGTCTACAACATTGTACTCGCTCCTTTTGATGAGTCTCAGCATCTCATCACAGTCTTCTTTCACATTGCCACTCGGGCCAACAGAAGTAGGAGTTTTCAGTACGGAGGAGGGCTTAACAGCAAGTGCCGGATTCGGAGAATTCACAGCGTTCCCGATCGGGCGTTCAACAAAATCAGCATTAATTTGAGGCTTCGGCGGTGCTGAAAATACACGGCCACTACGGGTCAAACCGCTAACATCGGCAATATTCACAACAGAAGAAGAGGGCAAGGAAACCTCTTTCCCATTCTCTACTGCTACGGTGTTGTAGCGATAGGGAACCGCCTTTTCAGAAGAGTAAGGCACAGGACCAGCAGGCTTAATGATCAGAGCGGGGGAAGCCTTCTGCTTGCTACCATTGTACTTGATCATAACAGGCTCGGGTATCCGGAACACTGGGGAGATCACATTGACCTCAGGCTCATTTTCATCAACATTCCTGTTTTGAAGGACCTCAATGACTCCTTCGTCCAGCATTTCCTGAACATCCTTGCGCACCTGGCAACAACCCAATCGGTTAACAAAGCAGACTCGGCATCTATCATGGTCATGCTCATAATGATTGTAGTCACACAACAAACTATACATCTGGACCAAAGACTGTTGAATATGACTGACATATTTGACCTTGTATTTTCCAGGGCAACCCTGGACCATGTTGACAGATTTCCCATGCTCGGGCAATGGGTTCTTCTTCACATTAGGGCCTACGTCCTTAAAACATAAAATACCACACCTCACAAGGTCTTGAACCTTGGTCTTCAAAGGGTAACAATTCTCCACGTCGTGGCCGGGAGCACCAGAATGGTAAAAACAATGTAACTCAGGCTTATACCACCACTCGGGGTTAGCAGGTATAGCCGGTGGGTCTCTCGGAGTAATCAGCTTCCTTTCTATCAAAGAGGGATATAACTCTGCGTACGTCATAGGAATAGGATCGAAGGTGACCCTTTTCCTCTCGTAACTCGTGCTGGTTTGATTACTGTTTCGAGGCTGGTAGGCCTGCTGCTGCGGTCGGTGTTGTTGTTGCTGATATTGCGGATGTGGTTGCTGATTGTTACTATGTTGCTGATACTGTTGATTGTCTCTAAAAACAGGTGCTATATGAGCCACCTGGTGCTGGTTACTGGCGGGACGCACAATCTTCCTCCTCATAGAGGGTCTTCTTGGTTTCTCATGGGAGATCACAACATGTGCCTCTCCATCTTTCTTCTTTGCAAACACCCCATAACGTTTGGCAGAAGAGCCTTCTTCTCTGGTTAACCGTCCTTCACGGACCCCTTCTTCTAGACGCATCCCCATATTCACCATCTCGGTGAAGTCAGAAGGAGCGCTAGCAATCATCCGCTCATAATAAAAGGAACTTAAAGTCTTCAAAAAGATCTTAATCATCTCTTTCTCTTCTAGCGGAGGCACGATCTGTGCTGCCACCTCTCGCCACCTCTGGGCGTACTCCTTAAATGTTTCTTTATCCTTATGGGACATGGCTCTCGATTGATCTCTATCGGGAGCCATATCCACGTTGTACTTGTACTGCTTGACAAAGGCTTCGCCGAGATCATTGAAGGATCGGATGTTCGCGCTGTCTAAACCCATGTACCAACGCAAAGCGGCACCAGACAGACTGTCCTGAAAGTAGTGGATGAGTAGTTGGTCATTATCGGTTTGAGTCGACATCTTCCTGGCATACATGACCAGGTGGCTGAGAGGACAAGTATTTCCTTTGTACTTTTCAAAATCAGGGACCTTGAATTTCACAGGGATCTTCAAATTTGGAACCAAGCAGAGTTCGGCAGCAGACTTGCCGAAAAGATCCTTCCCTCTGAGAGTTTTCAATTCCTTGCGAAGCTCAAGAAATTGATCGTTCATAGCATCCATCTTCTCATAAACATCTGGACCCTTAGACGGCTCAGAATGATAGATGGTGTCGTCTACCCTGGGCAAAGTATGCACGACAGGAGGAGGAACGGGAAGGACCGGGCTAGATGCCGACAGAGAAGCAAAGGTAGGAAAAGGACCCTCAGACATGAAATTGGGAGGCATCCCCCACGGGAACCCGGTTGGCATGGCTGTTGGAACAAAGTATGCACTGGCAGCGGGCACAGTAGAGGAGGCGATCTCGGAGATAACTGTCCTTTGGGGAGGAGTTGAAGGTGTTGGAGAAGACTGCCTCTGGGCAGCCATGAGTGACTCCATTAGGGCAGTCAATCTGGCCACTTCCTCTTTCAGCTCACAGTTCTCTTGCTCTAAGTGATCCATTAGTCTTCAAATGTTGGCTCTAGTGTAGTACCGATGAGTCAGCTTGTCTTCAAAATAAATGAAGGACACAGAGTTAGACCACAGGGCAAGGGACCGGAAACAAAACCTGCTTATGCATATGATGCATGCAATGTTTGTGCATATGATTTGTTTTTTTTATTTCAAAGGAACTTTAGAGTTTTATTTGCAAATTCTGGAAATATTAAGCATTTTATCACATATAGAAATATCTCATCAAATAATATCAGGGAAAAGAAGTGCAGCATCTTCAATCATGTACAAGAGAAAAGGAAAATAATCATCTTATGTATCCCTAGAAACAATCATCTAAAGCTCGGGATACAGGAAGATAAGATACGCGAAGCCTCTTCACCTCCCTCTCGTAGGCTGCCTCCATATCGGCCTTCTCTTTGGCGAGTCGATCATACTTCCTCTTCCAGAACTTAGAAGACTGAGGAAGTAGAGAAGTCCATACATCATCAGGGTCATCAATAACCTGATGCTTAAGAAACTCAATCAACGCATCCTTCTCCTTAATCTGCTGAAGCAACTCTTCACGTTCACGGATCCAGGCACGTGAATGGTCTTCGTCTCTCAACTCCTCTACTCCTTGATTAGGGAGGGTTGAAGGCCCAGCCATAATCATAGGTGTAGGTCTCGGATACTCGTAAGGCATGAGATACTCAGACGCCCTCTTCCTAACCCAAACAGTGTAAGGCTCCAAAGCGATGCAATTCTTAGGACCCAACTCTTTCCTTCCTTTCCTATGAATCTTGCGCCAAGCACGGACCATCCTAGCTTTCAAGCCTTGGGGATCTTTACCATCCTGAAAGAATACACCCTTTAACAGAATGTTATTGGGTTTATCCTTTAAGGGGAACCCAAGCTGCCGACGTGCCAAAACAGGATTGTAGTTAATCCCACCACATGTACCAAGAAGAGGTACATTGGAGAATTCGCAACAAGAGTCAATAATCTACACACCATCATATACACGGTTGTACCAAAAGATATCATCATTAGTGAGAGACATAAGTCTCGTGGACCACCGTAGACATCCCTTGTTCTCCTTGAAAGCGACCGTCTGAGGTAAGTGAGAAATAAACCACTTATACAACATAGGAAAACAACACACAATGGTGCCACCACCCTTTGTATTCCTCATATGCAAAGAGAAGTAGGTATCGCCCAACAGGGTCGGAACGGGATTAAGAGTAGAGAAAATCCTAATAGCGTTCACATCCCCAAACTTGGCGATGTTGGGGAATAACACTAGCCCATAGATAAGAAGTACAAATATGGCCTCAAAGGCGTCCTCACTCATGGCCTTCCCATATATAGTAGCTTGAGCAATGAGGAACTCAGAAGGGAGACCTTGAATTCCCCCTTTGGTAGTCATATGAGCACCACCCAGAGATTCATCTATGTGTAACATGTCTGCTATCTCTTGAGAAGTAGGAATACTCTTTCCAAGCCATTGAACGGCAACTGATCCAGAACAGCTATACCCACAAGATAAGCATACTCCTCAAGTGTAGGCAAAAGCTGGAAATCCGGAAACGTGAAGCAACAGTACAAGGGATCATAAAACTGCGCCAACACACTCACT
This sequence comes from Lathyrus oleraceus, assembly GCF_024323335.1. Classification (NCBI taxonomy): domain Eukaryota; kingdom Viridiplantae; phylum Streptophyta; class Magnoliopsida; order Fabales; family Fabaceae; genus Lathyrus; species Lathyrus oleraceus. The sequence continues at coordinate 139,684,341 of NC_066585.1, read as the reverse complement.
AATCCTTCATCCACCTGAGTAGTCAGAAGAGGAAGAAGCTTCCCGAAACGAGCCTTGAAACCCAAGGGATCTAATACATAAGATGTCAAATTCCTTAACTCTTTCAAATCTGGTTGCCTGAAGCTGTACTTCTATGTATTCCTTCTTTGTCTTTCCATGTCTTTCCTTGAAAATTTTCTTATTTATTGATGATATGGATGCAAATGGGTGCATGAATGCAACAATCACACTCAAGGATCAAGCAAAGCACACCAAACAAAGGTCATGGGATGGATCATGTTATCCTTAATATCAATCATCCATTTTGGTGGATTATGGTTTACACCTTATCAACACCCAAGTTCCATTGATATTAAGGATACCTGAACGGATCAACCATGAATCAAGAGTTTGTTGCAAGTCACGAGCATGGAGTTTAGGTTAAGAACCACCCAAAGGGGAGTGTACTAGGGTTTAAACCTGACAAACATGTTCTACAAAAGGTTCCCATAGTCATCATCCCATCTTTTGGATATTATCGGAGAAACGACTACTCGTATTCCAAAAATATTCTCAAGCGAGACTCTTATGAGTGTAGTATCGTGTAACAATTGTATCAAATCTTACACTTGAACGACTTTCGCACTACATCCTACGAATAGGCCAAGATGGGTTTGGTAAACTAAGGTCCTTGGCTTCTAGGGTCTATATTGGAAAAAGTAATGTCTAACCACAACTTACTTGTGTGACATTATTGATCCCAACATGACCTCCACCAAGTGAATGGGCTCGCAAGTCAACTTGCTAAGGAATAACGCCACACAAGTCGACAAGACTATGCCATTCTCCTATCCTTAGTGCACTCGAGTTCGGGTATAGAACTCATCTCACAAAGATCACCAAGCATACAAGGAATTAATATCAAGCAATTCAATCATTACATACAATACAGTAATCCCAAATTGCACAAAAATATGTCACACAAAGAAAAATATACAATACAACAAATATGAAAAGTAGGCAAAACCCACTAGGATCACACATCCCCAGCAGAGTCGCCACTTTTCTGTAGCGGGGTATTCGTTACCATTAGAGATATTGACTAAATCCAAGGTAAATCATACAAGTCGAGTCGCCACCGCACTTCTATTTATCCAAAGGAATGGTTAGAAAGCGAACAAAAACCTAAAAGTTTTATCGAATCAAAAATTAGTAAAAATGCCAGAGATCTGGGTAAGGGGGTTGGTTATGCAATGGGAAGGTATTAGACACCCAAAGCATCCTAGGTACTCCTAGGGAGCCCTTTTCACATTTGTTGCAAAGGTTGTTGTTTTTTTTTTAAAATTTATTTGTGCAAACATGACTGAAGGGATGAGAAAAACATGTATGTTTATCTAATGTACTACTTACTAAAGGAAGGGTCAAAAGAAAATAACTCGCACGGACGTCGCATCCACTGCATACGTATCTCATCTGAATCTAAGAATCAGAGTCTTCGTAGCTCGGCTACCTATGGATTAAAGAGGAGGGTGCTCGCTAAGACATCGCGTCTTATGCCTACGTATCTCATCTGGGATGAAAATCAGAGCAAAACGTAGTTCGACCAACTACGGGGGTAAGGGTTGTGTTTTGGGGTGAACGACGTTACTACGCAATCTACCGGATGCTCGACCTTTGGAGACTTACTCGCCTGTAGTAGAAGGAGATAACATGTTCTTAGGAGAAGAAAAATCAATGAGCTTGGGGTGTTTAGGGATGCTCATGCAAAAAGGCAGTCCTAGATGAAGGAACCGCGCTACCTTAAATGACATGCCACGAGAGGCTATATGAAACCTAAGAAATCGGTAACATGCAGGAAAAGTAAAGGGATCGAGAGATCTACCGTACGGATAAAGATCCGAAGTAACAGCAATTAAAGAGATAAGAAACCCAGAGATCTCTCAAGCTAGCACCATCAAAGAAAGTGAGTCAGTACAGGTAATCGGAATAAACCTCTAGGTGGTATCCCACAAATAAAGTGGAACACCAGGCAAGCCATCTCTGCAAGAGTCATATGAGCCCTCACAAAATAAAACTCAACAAACAGGTTAGAGAAACAAGATAGGGTAATAAAGAGTTGCCCCCAAATCAAAATGTAACCACATGAATCATGCCATTAAAATTCACAAAAAGCTCACAAAAAGAGACCAAGGGTAGGAGGCCTAAACCTCTTGGCAAACACATGCATCAAAAGGGTATCAAATTCACCCATATTACCTCATACATTCAGAGCATTCAAATTAAAAGCATACAGTAATGGGAATAAGGCAAACCTGACTGGAGAGATCGAATGAAATTGAATTGCCCGGTTGGGTTTGCAAAGCAATCTGAGGGTTTATATGAGAGGGAATTGGTTCTTTGCCGATGAATTCCCTTCAGTCTCTAGAGGTTGCTCTGAACTCTGTTAGCTCTTCTCTCACTATCTTTTTCCCTGCCAGGATAATAGGAATAGAATTTCCTTTTGTTTCACTGAAACTCTAAATTTATAACCTGATTTTTGTGGACCTGTGGGCTCAAATGAGAGAGGCCCAAGTCCAAAATTTTTCTATTATATTTTATTTATTTATTTATTTATTATTATTATTATTTATTTTATTTTATTTTTCGTTTTTTTTTTCGTTTTTCGTTCTTTCTTTTATTTATTTATTTTTTCGTTTTTTTTTAACACGTGGGCTTCGCCTAGCGAGCATGACAGTTCAAGAAATTCCTCTGAGCGTAGGTGATTCTGGTGGCTTTTCTTGGGACTCGCTAGGCGACCCATTCTGCTCGCCTAGCGAGCATGACAGCTCATGAACAAGCTTTTGCTCCTTCAAGATTAACGTTTTGACTGACGAATAGACCCTATTTGAACCTGTTGGAAGTATCTCAAGCCATTCCCTTGTGTTGACTGATCATCTAAATAGAACCTACAAAGTGTCTTGGATGATACTCAAGCTTTAAACAAAAGATGTTAGTGACACATTTTTGTGCTTTTGGTTAGTAAACAAAAGTTAGAGAAACAATGATGTATAATTCAAGCATGCTTGGTGATCTCAAACCAATCACAAGGAGTTCCACCCAAAGGCAAAGGGAACCAAGATGCTAAAGATCCTTGAGGCAATGCAAATGAAATGTTATGATGCCATGAGGGATCTTAGGGTCAAAATTGGGGTCTTACAACTGCTTTCGTCGTGATTCACCCACCACCGCTTCACTCCGACGAACTTCACCGTGCACCACCTCCCTAAACACAACTTTCCAACACCGTTTTCCACCGCTCAACCCACACACATTCACTCAGGCATCCTCCTTCGTTCACCGTCTTCCCTCATCCACCACGACCTCACCACAACGACGCACGCCGTACACCGCGCGATTACCACTCTCCACTCCTCTGTTCACCGTCCGACAACAACAGCTCAAACATTCACCCTCACCCAAGCAACAATGGTTCCCGCAGCGGTAACACGGTGGTAGCTTGGCGCCCTTCCGATTCAGCATGTTGTGGATTTCATTTTTCTGAGTTATGCTACGTCTGATGTCGTGCGGCAATAACCCGAACTCGATACGACCTATAGTGGCTTCAACTTCTTTCCGATAAATACTTCGGTAATGATTTGACCTTGCTCTAAAATACTTGTGCTTTGCTACAATTGTTTTGTTTATATTTGGTTAAGAGTCATTTTAATAGAGTGAGTAACAGGGTGATTTTGTTTGACATGCTTTGAAGAAATAACAATGTTTATGAATTTCTTGGCAAGAGCAAGAGGAAAGAGTTATTATATATTTTTCTGTTAAAATATCAGTAGTTGAAAACAAATTCCTTTGAAAAGTTATCACCAAACTTTGAATAATTTTAAAAGGTTTGCAAAGGGGATGTTTGTGTATTAAGTCTGGTCTCCCTAGGTATCCATGAGTCGTGGTTTCACAGAGAATTGGTAGTTTTTTTTAAAAAAAACATTTGTTTGATTATGCTGAATTTAGAATTATGGTTTTGACATTCTGATAAGGAGAGTTTAATATAAATTTGTTTACACCTCATTGATTACTCTGGAATTAATATGATATTTGTAAATAATATTAATTTAATTTTTCTGTTGATCTTATTATTATTATTATAAATAGTGTATGAAATATTACAAAATTGTATTGTTGCTATAATCATTGTAAATAATATCATTACATTTTTTTAATTGGATTGAATTCAAGGAGTTGACTTTTCCATGGAATAAATCGAGATTATTATCCATTTTTTCTTTCTTTTGATTTAATTAATTGATTAAAATTTGTAATTAGTTTAATTTTGATTAATCAAATTTAATTAACTTAATTATTTGATTTAATTAAATAATTTTGATAATTAATTTTAATTAATTCAATTGACTGATTTAATCAAGTTTTTAATAAATTAATTTTGTTAAAAAGAAATCGATTAACTTCTCCCACTATCAAAATTTCACATTATTTCAAACAAAAAACTATTTCATGTCATAATCAATTCACAATCACTTTCAAGTCTATTCTAAACCAATTCATCATCATCTCAAAACAACTTCAAACCACAAATAAATCATATAATTCTCGATTCAAATGTCGAGCCCATTTTCAAAACACCTTTGTAAGTCGATTGCTCTCTAGCATCGTCATCAACCTCACATAGCTTACTCTTGGGCTTTCTTACAATGAGACATATTCGGTTATTGATTAATCGAGTAGATGAACAATACACTAAATAAAATTCATTTCATTCATGAACACAAATTCAAAACCCCGATCCAAGGTCGAGTATTTTATCCAAATCAAATTAAAATACCCAATCACTATTAAATACCCTTTCACTTAGGAAATGAAAAGGGGGGTGGCTTTGAGTTTTCAACTCCTCTCCTCGATTATTTGAATACGAGTTCTCTTACTCGGTTAGTCAGATAATCGTCATTTCTAATCCACTTAAGCACAAACAAATCAAGTCCTCTTATGATAAGAAATGAAAAGGGGGATGGTTTTGAGTTTTCAACTCCTCTCCTCGATTATTTGAATACGAGTTTTCTTACTCGGTTAGTCAAATGGTCGTCATTTCTAATTCATTTAAGTGCAAACACATCAAATCCTTTTATAACAAGAAACCAAAAGGGAGATAACTTTGAGTCTTCAATTTTTTCTCCTCGACTATTTGAATACAAGTTCTCTTACTTGGTTAGTCAAATAATTGTCGTTCCTATACCAACTTCCAAACTCCGATTAAATCGAAATATTTTCACAATAAGCTAAATGAAAAGGGAGTTGACTTTGAGTTTTCAATTTCACTCCTCAGTTGTTTGAACACGAGTTCTCTTACTCGGTCAGTCGAACAATTGTCATTTTTCCACCAACTTACAACTTAATCAAATTATTTTCATAACGAACCATACGAAAAGGGAGATGGTCTTGAGTCTTCAATTCATCTTCTCAAATGTTTGAATATGAGTTGTCTTACTCAGTCATTCAAGTATTTGTCGTTCATGACAAAATACATCAACCATACGCAAACTTATTTTCGTAATCACTCAGATGAAAAAGAAAGCGGTAAAGAGTCTTCTATTCCCTTTCCCGATTATTAGGATACGAGTTGTCTTACTCGATTATCCGAGTATTCGTCATCCGTTCAAAACACTTTAATTATTATCAAATCCTTTCTATAATTAAGGATGAAAAAGAAAGTGGTCTAGAGTCTTCTATTCCCTTTCCCGACTATTAGGATACGCGTTGTCTTACTCGATTATCCGAGTAATCGTCATCCAACCAAAAACATCTCAACACATCAAATCTATCCTTTTCTCGCCCTCGTGCGATCAAAATCAATCAAACAAAACATCCAACAAATTAATTCAACTTGTCACCCCCGTGTGACCAAAACTCTTTTCAGAAAGAACATTGTTAATCCTTTCTAATGCGCACAACAAACCAATGCTTAAGCCTCCGCCGAGAGTAGACAAGCCAGCATTTAGCCTTTAGAACGTGATCTAAATAGTTAATTGTTCATTAAAAAACACCAACCAAACGTAGTTCCCCGAACTACGAATGCTCTGATTTCCTTACCATAAGGATACGTAGGCAGGAGATTGATGTATCTTCGCGAGCACACTAATAAAAAAACCTCCCCTTTCCCTTTCTGAGGTTCTCCTCCATTTCTATTTTTAGACCCAAAGATAACAAACAAACATAAATTAACACTCAAAATGCAAATTAGAACTAAAAGGTTCTCGTTGAGTACAACAGACGTAAGGGGTGCTAATACCTTCCCCTTACGTAATCCACTCCCGAACCCGAATATGGTTGCGACGACCATTATTCTATTTCCTAAAGGTTTTATCGATATTTTCCTATCCCTTCATTGGGATAAATAAAGTTCGGTGGCGACTCTGTTTGAACATAATTTTTTCCGCGACCATCGCGAGGAATCGTATTTTTCAAGATGCGACAGTATCTCATGCCAATCTTTGTATGTAACAACCGTCTTTTGGACAATCTTCTTGATATTCTTATTAAAAGCTTCAACACCCCCATTCATCTTGGGTCTATAAGGAGAAGAATTATGATGCGCAATCTTGAACTCGCTACAGAACTCTTTCATCATCTTATTGTTCAAGTTAGATCCATTATCAGTAATGATCTTGTGTGGCACACCATAACGGCATATGAGTTGATTCTTGATAAACTTCACAACCACCTACCTGGTCACGTTTGCATATGACGCCGCTTCAACCCACTTGGTGAAGTAATCAATTGCTACGAGAATAAATCTGTGACCGTTGGACGCTTTCGGCTCTATCATGCCAATCATCTCAATTCCCCACATAGAGAAAGGCCATGGTGATGAAATCACATTTAGAAGTGTCGGGGGAATATGAATCCTATCCGCATAAATCTGACACTTGTGGCATTTCTTCACATACTTGCAGCAATCAGACTCCATTGTCAGCCAATAGTAGCCTGCTCTTAGCATCTTTCTAGCCATGGCATGTCCATTAGAATGAGTACCAAATGAACCCTCATGGACCTCAGTCATTAACAAGTCTGCTTCGTGTCTATCAACGCATCTGAGTAGAACCATGTCAAAATTCCTCTTATAAAGCACATCGCCATTGAGGTAGAGACTACCTGATAACCTCCTCAAAGTTTTCCTATCTTTCACAGATGCCCCAAGCGGGTAAATCTGACTCTGCAGGAAACATTTGATATCATAATACCATGGCTTATCATCTTGCACCTCCTCTACTGCAAATGCATGAGCTGGTCTATCCAGGCGCATCACAGTGATATTAAGAACCTCATTCCAGAGTCTCACCATAATCATCGAAGCAAGTGTAGCAAGCGCATCTGCCATCTGATTCTCATCTCAAGGAATATGATGGAAGTCAACCTCAGTAAAGAATGTTGAAATCCTCCTCACATAATCTCTATATGGGATGAGGCCAGGATGATTTGTATTCTATTCACCTTTGATTTGATTAACAACAAGGGCCGAATCACCATAAACATCAAGATGCTTGATCCTAAGATCAATACACTCTTCTAATCCCATGATACAGGCCTTATACTCAGCCATATTATTCGTGCATTTGAAAGTCAGCCTTGCTGTAAAAGGAAAATGTGTTCCCTAAGGAGTAATAATCACTGCCCCAATACCATTTCCATATTGATTTACAGCGCCATCAAATACCATGCTCCATCAGGAACCAGGCTCTGGCCCTTCATCGAGCGTAGGCTCATCGCAATCTTTCATTTTCAAATACAGAATCTCTTCATCTGGGAATTCATATTGAACTGACTGATAATCCTCAATTGGTTGATGTGCCAAGTGGTCAGCCAAGATACTACCTTTTATAGCTTTCTGAGCTTGATACTCAATATCATACTCAGATAACAACATCTGCCAACGGGCAATCCTCCCAGTTAAAGCAGGTTTCTCAAAGATATACTTGATCGGATCCATTTTGGATATCAATCAAGTCGTATGATTCAACATATATTGGCGTAAGCGCTTAGCAGCCCAAGCCAAAGCACATCATGTTTTCTCAAGCATCGAGTATCGAGACACACAATCAGTGAACTTCTTACTCAGGTAGTATATAGCATACTCTTTCTTCCCTGACTCGTCTTGCTGACCAAGGACACAACCCATTGAGTCTTCAAGAATTGTCAGATACATAATCAATGGTCTCCCTTCCACAGGCAGAGACAGAATCGGAGGCTCAGACAGATACTCTTTGATACTGTCAAAGGCTTTTTGGCAATCCCTGGTCCAATCATGAGACTGATCTTTCCGGAGGAGCTTGAATAGCGGCGCACATGTGGCAGTCATGTGGGATATAAATCTGGAAATATAATTCAAGCGGCCAAGAAAACCTCGGACTTGCTTCTCAGTTTTGGGCGCAGGCATCTCTTGTATTGCTTTGACCTTGGCAGGATCAACCTCAATACCTCTCTAGCTGACAATAAAGCCCAATAACTTGCCAGAACAGACTCCAAATGTACACTTGTTAGGATTCAGACGAAGCTTATACTTCCTCAAACGCTGGAAAAGCTTCAACAAGTGCTCTACACGTTCAACTTCCGTTCTCGACTGCGCAATCATATCATCAACATATACCTCGATCTCCTTGTGCATCATATCGTGAAACAAGGTAGTCATGGCTCGTTGATACGTGGCTCCGGCGTTCTTCAAAATGAAGGGCATCACTCGATAATAGAATGTTCCCCAAGGTGTGATAAATGTTGTCTTCTCCATATCCTCAGGTGCCATTTTAATCTGATTATATCCGGAAAATCCGTCCATAAACGAGAAGACATTGAATTTAGTTGTATTATCTACCAACATATCAATATGTGGTAGAGGAAAATCATCTTTCGGACTAGCTTTATTCAAGTCTCTATAGTCCACACACATCCGGACTTTTCCATCTTTCTTAGGCACGGGCACAATATTGGCCATCCATTAAGGATATGTAGAAGTCACCAGAAACCCCGCATCAATTTACTTCTGAATTTCTTCTTTAATCTTCACTACCATATCAGGATGAGTTCTTTTGAGCTTCTGCTTCACAGGCACGCACTCAGGCTTCAAAGGCAGGAAATGTTGCACGATATCAGTATCTAGACCAGGCATGTCTTCATATGACCAGGCAAAGACGTTGATATATTCTCGTAGCAATTCAATCAACCCCTTCTTAACAGATTCTTCAAGGAGTGCCCCAATCTTCACTTCTCGCGCACAATCCTCAAACCCCAAGTTGACTGTTTCTAGATTCTCGAGATGCGGCTGAATGATCTTCTCTTCATGCTCAAGTAGACGGGTAATCTCATCAAGAATCTCTTCAACATCATCTTCTTCGGCCTCAAATACAAGGAACTCGAAGTTGGGAGATGGTGTTGGATCATTATGTTCAATGGGTTTGATCAACCTGCATAATGATTTTGGGATATAAAAGAAATTTTAGAATTCAAACAAGGCAAATCATTATGCAGATGAAAAGATTGATTTTATTCTATTCTTTAAGGTTTTATGTGATCACCAATTTCATGCAAAAAAGCAAAAAGTGAAAATAATTGGAAAAATAAACATTTAACATGAATTTATTGAATGAAAATATCATTGTATTTATGAGCCAACAATGTCATCACTCCTCCCTTTGGCATGGGAGAAGGGTTTTCAAAATGAACATTACTTTGACTTATCAACAGCGACCCAATTATTGCAGATCCCTCCAGGGATGACAAAGTTGCCAGAATCTTCCTCTGCATCCTCTTCCACAACAGCAGCAGCTTCCTCGTCTTGGACAGTGTGGATGAACCCACCACTCTTAAACAACCCATGCTTGTCGAAAACGCCAGAAGAATATCCTATGCCAGCCCGGGATTTGTTGTCTTCCAGCTTAATCATTTGTCCTAAACCGGTAGTTGTGCCATGCTCAATGGCCAACTTAGCATCATTGTAGGACATGAATGAAGAAGTTCCTTTCTTAGTAGGCTCAGCAATAGATAAAGCTTGGAACGGTGTTCCAACTTCATCCTCAGCATCTATGTAAGAAAAGGAAGACAAATGGCTAACCAGGAGAGCCTTCTCTCCCCCTACCACCACCAGCTTCTTGTTTTTGACAAACTTCAGTTTCTGGTGTAAGGTGGATGTCACGGCGCCTGCCTCGTGAATCCATGGTCTTCCCAACAGACAGCTATATGATGGGTGGATATCCATGACCTAAAAAGTGATCTGGAAATCACTTGGTCCGATCTTGACCGGGAGTTCAACCTCTCCAATCATAGTTTTGCGGGACCCATCAAAAGCTTTAACCACTACTCCACTCTGCCTCATGGGAGGCCCTTGGTATGACAATCTTACAAGAGTGGATTTTGGCAATACTCTCAACGATGATCTAGTGTCCACCAGCACATTGGACATGGCATCATCCTTACAGCTTATAGATATGTGTAGTGCCAAATTATGGTCTCTTCCTTCCTCAGGGAGATCAACATCACAAAAACTCAAATTGTTACAAGCGGTAATGTTTGCAACAATACTGTCGAATTATTCTATTGTGACGTCATGGTCTACATACGCCACATCCAACACCTTCTGCAGAGCTTCACGGTGTGGTTCTGAATTCATCAACAAAGATAACACAAAGATTTTTGATGGCGTCTGTAGAAGCTGATCTACAACTTTATACTCACTCCTTTTGATGAGCCTCAGCATCTCATCACAGTCTTCTTTCACAGTGCCACTCTAGCCAACAAAGGCAGGAGTTTTTACAACGGAGGCAGGTTTATTGGCAACAAGTGTCGGATTTAGAGCATTAACAACATTCCCAACCGGGCATACAGCACAGTCAGCAACATCAGCCCTTCTGACATCAGCTTGGGGCTTTGGCGGAGTTGGGAAAACACGACCACTACGGGTTAAGCCGCTGACATCGGCAATATTAACAACAGAAGTATAGGGCAGGGGCACCTCCTTCTCATCCTCCAATGCCACAACATTGTAACGATAGGGGACCGTTTTATCAAAAGAGTATGGCACAAGGCCAACTGGTTTAATGATCAAAGAGGGAGAAGCCTTCTGCTTGCTGCCATCATACCGAATGACAACGGGCTCAGGGATCCGAAATACCGGAGATATTACATTGACATCATCATCATCAACAACATTTCGATTTTGAAGTATCTCAATTACTCCTTCATCCAACATTTCTTGGATGTCTTTACGGACTTGGCGACATCCCCTCTGATTGACAGTGCAAACTCGACATCTGTTATGGTCATGCTCATAATGATTGTATTCACACAACAGTTTGTGCATCTGGACCAAAGATTGTCGAATATGGATGACATATTTGACTTTATATTTACCAGGGCAGCCATGGACCATGTTGATAGAGGATTTCCCATGCTCGGGCAATGGGTTCTTCTTCACATTGGGACCTACGTCCTCGAAACATAAAATACCACATCTCACAAGGTCTTGAACCTTGGTCTTCAGCGGGTAACAGTTTTCCACGTCATGTCCGGGAGAACCGGAATGATAAACACAGTGTAGCTCGGGCTTATACCACCACTGAGGGTTGGTAGGTATAGCCGGTGGGTCTCGTGGAGTGATCAGTTTCCTCTCTATCAAAGAGGGATACAATTCTGCATAGGTCATAGGAATAGGATCGAAGGTGAACCTCTTCCCCTCATAGCTTGTACTGGCTTGATTGTTGTTTCAAGGTTGGTAGGCCTGCTGTTGAGGACGGTGCTGTTGTTCTTGATATTGTTGATGTTGCTGGTTATTATTGTGATGTTGATATTGCTGGTTTTCACTGAAAACAGGTGCTATGTGAGCCACCTGATGCTGGTTACCGGCAGGACGCACGGTCTTCCTCCTTACTGAGGGTCTTCTTGGTTTAATATGGGAGGTCATAGCATGTGCCTCACCATCTTTCTTCTTTCCAAACGTCACATATCATTTGGCAGAAGAGCCTTCTTCTCTGGTCAGGCGTCCTTCCCTGACTCCTTCCTCCAGACGCATCCCCATGTTCACCATCTCGGTGAAATCAGAAGGAGCGCTGGAAATTATTCGCTCATAGTAAAATGAACTCAAGGTCTTTAGGAAGATCTTGGTCATTTCTTTCTCCTCCAGCGCGGGCACAATCTGTGCTGCTAACTCTCGCCACCTCTGGGCGTACTCTTTGAAAGTTTCCTTGTCCTTCTGGGACATGGCAATCAATTGATCCCTATCGGGAGCCATATCCACATTATACTTGTATTGCTTGACGAAGGCCTCGCCAAGATTGTTGAAGGATCAGACGTTCATGCTGTCCAAGCCCATATACCATCTCAGGGCAGCATCGGACAAACTATCCTGGAAGTAGTGAATAAGAAGCTGATCATTGTCGGTCTGAGTCGACATCTTCCTAGCATACATGACCAGGTGGTTGTGAGGGAAAGTATTTCCCTTGTACTTTTCAAAGTCAGGTACTTTGAACTTTACAGGGATTTTGACGTTTGGGACTAAGCAGAGTTCAGCAGCAGATTTGCCGAAAAGGTCATTTCCTCTGAGAGTTTTCAATTCCTTGTGGAGCTCAAGAAAATGATCATTCATAGCATCCATCTTTTCATAGACATCTGGGCCCTCAGACGGCTCAGAGTGGTAGATGGTGTCATCTACTCTAGGCATAGTATGCACGACAGGAGGTGGGACGGCGAGGACCGGGCTAGATGCCGGAAGAGAAGCAAATGTGGGAGCAGGACCCTCAGGAATAAAGTTGGGAGGAATCCCCCAAGGAAACCCGGCTGGCATAGCTGTTGGTGCAAAGTGGGCGCTGGCCGCAGGCACGGTTGAAGAGGCAATCTCGGAGATGACTGTCCTCTGGGGAGGAGTTGAAGGCGTTGGAGACGATTGGCTCTGGGCAGCCATGAAAGACTCCATTAGGGCAGTCAATATGGCCACTTCCTCCTTAAGTTCATGGTTCTCTTGCTCCAAATGATCCATTAGTCTTGATGCGTTGGCTCGGGTGTAGTACCGGTGAGTCAGCTTGTCTTCAAAATAAATGAAGAACACAGAGTTAGACCATAGATCAAGAAGCCTGGAGTAAAACCTGCTTATGCACATGATGCATGTAATGCTTGTGCATATGATTTATTTTTATTTATCAGAGGAACTTTACAGTCCTATTTGCAAATATTGAAAATATTAATCATTTAGACATATATGGAAATATCACATCAATAATATTTGGAAAATATTTTTACACCAAAGAAGTACAGTCCAAATACAATACAAGAGAGAGGGAAAATGATCATCTTATGGAACCCTAGAAACAATCATCTAAAGCTCTGGAGACTGGAAGATAAGTTGCACGAAGCCTCTTTACCTCCCTCTCATAGGCTGCCTCCATATCTGCCTTCTCTTTGGCGAGTCGATCATATTTCCTTTTCCAAAACTTGGAAGACTGAGGAAGAAGAGAAGTCAACACATCATCAGGTTCGTCAATAACCTGATGCTCAAGAAACTCTATCAATGCATCCTTCTCTCTGATCTGCTGAAGCAACTCCTCTCGCTCACGGATCCAAGCACGTCAACGGTCTTCGTCTCTCAACTTCTCTACTCCTTGGTCTGGGAGGGTTGAAGGCCCAACCACAACCAAAGGCGTAGGTCTCGGATACTCATAAGGCATAAGGTACTCAGAAGCTCTCCTCCTAACCCATGAAGTATAGGGCTCCAAAGCAATATAGTTCTTCGGACCAAGCTCCTTCCTTCCCTTCCTATGGATCTTGCGCCAAGCGCGAACCATCCTGCCCTTCAAGCCTTGGGGATCTTTACCCTCCTGGAAGAATACACCTTCTAAAAAAATGTTATTAAGTTTATCCTTTAGGGGGAACCCAAGCTAACGACGTGCCAAAATAGGGTTGTAGTTAATCCCACCACACGTACCAAGAAGAAGCACATTGGAGAATTCACCACAAGAGTCGATAATCTGCACACCATCATACACACGGTTGTACCAAAAGATATCATCATTAGTGAGAGACATAAGTCTCGTGGACCATCGTAGACAGCCTTTGTTCTCCTTGAAGGCGGTCGTCTGCGGCAAGTGCGAAATAAACCACTTGTACAACAGAGGCAAACAGCACACCATGGTACCACCACCCTTTGCATTCCTCATATGCAAAGAAAAGTATGTGTCACCCAACAGAGTAGGAACGGGATTAAGAGTAGAGAAAATCCTAATAGCGTTCACATCCACAAATTTGTCGATGTTGGGGAATAATGTAACACCCCGATTAAAATAAGAGAATTATTTAATTGAGTTAATATTATTTTATTAATTTAATTAAATAAAATTGAATTATTGGGAATTATTATTATTATTATTATAGATGTTATTGATTTTAATAATAATTAAATAAATAAAATAAATGGAATATGAAGAGTGGAAGGGTAAAAGTGGAAATTGGATAAAAGAGGCCAAAGGGAGAACTCAGGTTGTTTTCACGTGTTTTGCCTCAGAGTCAGAGAAAGAGGGAGAAACGCTGAAGAGAAAGAGAAGGAAGAGGAAAAGGCCAAAGAGTGCTCAGAGCTTCCTTCAATCCAAAGAGGTAAGGGGTCTGAACCTTATTAAACGATAATATGCGAGCAATTTTATGATATCTGTTGGATTATTGATGGATTTTGGGGGATTTTAGGGAGATTGGGAAAGTTGGGGTTTTGATGGAAAATTCTCCGATCTGTGAGTTTTGTTGCGTTATATGCACTGTAATCGAAGTATGTTGTGTATATATGACTGTTAAATGTTGATATTGGGTTGTTAGCTGTGGGGTTAGTCGATAATCCTGAAAGCAGTTTGGGCTGTTACAAATGGTATCAGAGCATAGTCAGTCCAGTCGAGTCATAATGTGATGTTTTCCCTGTTGGTCGATTAGTGTAAATGACACTGTCGATATTTAACGGTTGTAGTTGTGTTGTGCAGAGTATGGCTGGAGAAAATGACCGTGCGATTGCTGAGGCTTTGGCTGCTATGGCGCAGGCTATGCAGGCGCAGCAGAATCCGCCGGTCGACGAGTTTAGGAATTTGGGAAGGTTTCTGAAGAATAACCCTCCTACATTCAAAGGGCGCTATGATCCAGACGGTGCTCAGATTTGGCTGAGAGAAATTGAGAAGATTTTCCGGGTGATGACGTGTACTGAAGCGCAGAAGGTGCAGTTTGGTACGCATATGTTATCTGAAGAGGCTGAAAACTGGTGGGATAACACCCGACAGAGGATTGAAGTACCAGGTGCTGAGATGACTTGGGAAAGGTTCAAGACGGCCTTTCTGGAGAAATATTTTCCTGCTGATGTGCGATGTAAGAAGGAGATGGAATTTCTAGGACTGAAGCAGGGTAACATGTCTGTTGCTGATTACGCTTCGAAGTTTGAGGAGCTGGTGCAGTATTGTCCTCATTATAATAATGCTGATGCTGAGGAATCCAAGTGTGTCAAGTTTGAGAACGGGTTGCGTCCCGAGATCAAACAAGGCATTGGTTACCAGGAGATTCGTAGGTTTCCTACACTGGTTAACAAGTGCAGGATATTTGATGAAGATAGCAAGGCTAGGACTGCTCACTACAAGAGTCTTAGTGAGAAGAAGAATAAGGATCGTGGTAGTCCTTATGCATCTCCGAATGGTAAAGGTAAGCAGAAAGTGGTAGATGCGAAGAAGCCAAGTGGGGGAGGATCTCCCATAGCTGGTAAATGTTTCAAGTGTGGCGAGCCAGGCCACCGTGCTGATAGCTGTACCAAGAAAGTGTTGAGATGTTTCCGATGCGGTCAGGCGGGTCATAGAGTTACGGAATGTAAGGATGCTGGTCCGACATGTTTTAATTGTGGCGAGAAAGGCCATATCAGTTCGCAGTGCTCGAAACCGAAGAAGGCGGCTACTGCAGCTCATACTACTGGTAGGGTGTTTGCTCTGAGTGGGACTGAAGCTCCTAAAGAAGATAATCTGATTAAAGGTACTTGCTTGATTAATAATGTTGAATTGCTTGCTATTGTTGACACTGGTGCTACCCATTCGTTTATTTCGTATGAGTGTGCGACCAGGATTGGTGTGATTATGTCGTCCCTAGGCGGAAGTATGGTGATAGATACTCCTGCTAATGGTTCTGTGAAGACTTCTGTTGTCTGTCGAGGTTGTCATTTGATGATCTTTGAGAGAGAGTTCGTGGTTGACTTGGTGTGCTTACCCTTGCACCAAATTGATATTATTCTGGGAATGAATTGGCTAGAATTCTATGGCGTGTTTATCAACTGCTATAGTAAGACGGTGCGGTTTTCTGAAGTTGGTGAGAATGATGAGGCAAGATTTCTATCTGCTAGGCAGGTGGGGGGATTTGTGAAAGATGAAGCTCAGATATTCGCTTTATTTGCGTCTCTGCAAGCGGATAAGAAAGTGGTGGGCGTAGATTTGCCTGTTGTCTGTGAATTTCAAGATGTGTTTCCGGAGGATGTAAGTGAATTACCTCCAGAACGGGAAGTCGAATTTGCCATTGACTTAGTACCAGGTACGAGTCCAGTGTCGATGTCTCCTTATAGAATGTCGGCAACTGAATTAGTTGAATTGAAGAAGCAACTTGAAGAATTGCTTGAGAAGAAGTTTGTGCGTCCAAGTGTTTCTCCTTGGGGTGCACCAGTATTGTTAGTAAAGAAGAAAGAAGGTACGATGAGGTTGTGTGTAGATTATCGGCAGTTGAATAAGGTGACTATCAAGAATCGGTATCCATTGCCGAGGATTGATGATTTGATGGACCAGTTGGTTGAAGCTCATGTTTTCAGTAAGATTGATTTGCGGTCGGGTTATCATCAGATCCGAGTGAAGTCGGATGATATTGCGAAGACTGCTTTCCGTACGAGGTATGGTCATTATGAATACACTGTGATGCCGTTCGGTGTGTCTAATGCTCCAGGTGTGTTTATGGAATATATGAATCGTATATTTCATCCGTACCTTGATAATTTTGTTGTGGTGTTCATAGATGATATATTGATATATTCTAAGACGGAAGAAGAGCATGCAGGACATCTGAGAATTGTTTTGCAGGTGTTAAGAGAAAAGAAATTATATGCAAAGTTATCTAAATGTGAGTTCTGGTTGAAGGAAGTGAGTTTCCTTGGCCATGTGATTTCGAGTGGTGGGATTTCTGTGGATCCTGCTAAAGTTGATGCTGTATTACAGTGGGAAACTCCGAAGTCTGCTACTGAGATACGCAGTTTTCTGGGGTTAGCTGGTTATTATCGCAGATTTATTGAGGGCTTCTCTAAGCTGGCATTGCCATTGACGCAGTTGACTAAGAAGGGCCAAGTGTATGTGTGGGATGCAGCTTGTGAAGCGAGTTTTGTTGAGTTGAAGAGGCGGTTGACCAGTGCTCCAGTGTTGATCTTGCCTAATCCTGGTGAGTCCTTCGTTGTTTATTGTGATGCTTCTTTGATGGGTCTTGGTGGTGTTTTGATGCAAAATGGTAAAGTTGTAGCTTATGCTTCTAGACAGTTGAAAGTTCATGAGAGGAATTATCCTACGCATGATCTAGAACTTGCAGCTGTGTATTTGTGTTGAAAATGTGGAGGCATTATCTGTATGGTTCCAGATTCGAAGTATTCAGTGATCACAAGAGTCTGAAGTATCTGTTTGATCAGAAAGAGTTAAATATGAGGCAGAGAAGGTGGTTAGAATTACTGAAGGATTTTGACTTTGAATTGAGTTATCATCCCGGTAAGGCTAATGTAGTTGCAGATGCGCTGAGTAGAAAGTCTCTACATATGTCTATGATGATGGTTCGGGAGCTTGAGTTAATTGAACAGTTCCGTGATATGAGTTTGGGTTGTGAAGTTTCCGCTGATAGTGTAAAGTTGGGTATGCTGAAGTTGACTAGTGGAATTCTGGAAGATATTCGGAATGGTCAGCAAGTTGATGTCGCTCTAGTTGATCATATTACTATGGTTAACCAGGGTAATGGTGGTAATTTTGAGATTGATGAGAATGGCATCCTGCGATTTAAAGGTAGAGTTTGTGTTCCTGAAGTGTCTGAATTGAAAAAGAGTATTCTTGAAGAGGGCCATAGGAGTGGATTGAGCATCCATCCAGGTGCAACTAAAATGTATCAAGATTTGAAGAAGTTGTTTTGGTGGGCTGGTATGAAAAGAGATGTTGCTAAGTTTGTGTATGCCTGTTTGACTTGTCAGAAGTCAAAGATTGAACATCAGAAACCGGCAGGTATGATGCAACCTTTGAAGATTCCTGAATGGAAGTGGGATAGCATTTCCATGGATTTTGTGACGGGATTGCCGAGGACGGTGAAAGGTAATGATTCTATTTGGGTGATTGTGGATCGATTGACTAAGTCGGCGCATTTCTTGCCGATGAAGATTAATCACTCTTTAGAGAAGTTGGCGGAGTTGTATATTGAGGAGATAGTGAGGCTACATGGTATTCCATCCAGTATTGTGTCTGATAGAGATCCCAGATTTACTTCTAGATTTTGGGAAAGTTTGCAGAAAGCGTTAGGGACTAAGTTGAGGTTGAGTTCAGCTTATCATCCTCAGACTGATGGTCAGACTGAAAGAACTATCCAATCCTTGGAGGATTTGTTGAGAGCTTGTGTGTTGGAGCAGAGTGGTTCTTGGGATAGTTATTTGCCGTTGGTGGAGTTTACTTATAATAATAGTTTTCATGCTAGTATCGGTATGGCTCCATATGAAGCACTGTATGGTAGGAGGTGTAGAACTCCATTGTGTTGGTATGAATCAGGTGAGAGTGTTGTACTCGGACCTGAGATTGTACAGCAAACGACTGAAAGGGTTAAGATGATTCAGGAGAAAATGAAGATTTCTCAGAGTCGTCAGAAGAGTTATCATGATAACAGGAGAAAGGCACTTGAGTTCCAAGAGGGAGATCATGTGTTCTTGAGAGTTACTCCGACGACAGGTGTGGGTAGAGCTTTAAAGTCTAAAAAGCTTACTCCGAGGTTTGTGGGTCCGTATCAGATTTTGAAGAGGGTTGGGGAAGTGGCGTATCGGATAGCTTTACCGCCGTCGCTTTCTAATCTGCATGATGTGTTTCATGTATCTCAGTTGAGAAAATATATTGCGGATCCTTCGCATGTTGTTCAGTTGGATGATATCCAGGTGAGGGATAATTTGACCGTTGAGGTGTTGCCAATTCGGATAGATGACCGAGAAGAGAAGACCCTGAGAGGTAAGAAGATTGCTCTAGTGAAAGTTGTTTGGGGAGGTCCAGCTGGTGAGAGCTTGACTTGGGAGCGTGAAGATCAGATGAAGGAGTCGTATCCGGCTCTATTTGCTTGAGGTATGTTTTCGAGGACGAAAACTCTTTTAGTGGGGGAGAGTTGTAACACCCCGATTAAAATAAGAGAATTATTTAATTGAGTTAATATTATTTTATTAATTTAATTAAATAAAATTGAATTATTGGGAATTATTATTATTATTATTATAGATGTTATTGATTTTAATAATAATTAAATAAATAAAATAAATGGAATATGAAGAGTGGAAGGGTAAAAGTGGAAATTGGATAAAAGAGGCCAAAGGGAGAACTCAGGTTGTTTTCACGTGTTTTGCCTCAGAGTCAGAGAAAGAGGGAGAAACGCTGAAGAGAAAGAGAAGGAAGAGGAAAAGGCCAAAGAGTGCTCAGAGCTTCCTTCAATCCAAAGAGGTAAGGGGTCTGAACCTTATTAAACGATAATATGCGAGCAATTTTATGATATCTGTTGGATTATTGATGGATTTTGGGGGATTTTAGGGAGATTGGGAAAGTTGGGGTTTTGATGGAAAATTCTCCGATCTGTGAGTTTTGTTGCGTTATATGCACTGTAATCGAAGTATGTTGTGTATATATGACTGTTAAATGTTGATATTGGGTTGTTAGCTGTGGGGTTAGTCGATAATCCTGAAAGCAGTTTGGGCTGTTACAAATAACACTAGCCCATAGATGAGAAGTACAAATATGGCCTCAAAGGCGTCCTCACTCATGGCCTTCCCTTACAATGTAGCTTGAGCAATGAGGAACTCAGAAGGGAGACCTTGAATTCCACCTTTGGTAGTCATATGAGCACCAACCAGAGATTCATCTATATGCAACATATCAGTTATCTCTTGAGAAGTAGGAACCCTCTCTAAGCCACTGAACGGCAACTGGTCTAGGATAGGTATGCCCACGAGATAGGCATACTCCTCAAGCGTGGGCAAAAGCTGGAAATCCGGAAATGTGAAGCAACGGTACAAGGGATCATAGAACTGCACCAATACACTCATCAATCCTTCGTCCACTTGAGTAGTCAGAACAGATAGAAGTTTCCCATAACGAGCCTTGAAAGCCAAGGGATCTAATACATAGGATGTCAAATTCCTTAGCTCTTTTAAGTCGGGTTGTCTGAAACTGTACTTCTTCGTATTCCTTCTTTTCCTTTCCATGTCTGAAAATTTGCAAATAGACCTCTTAAGTTCCTTGAAGATTTTCTCATTATTTGATGATATGGATGCAAATGGGTGCATGAATGCATGGATGCAACAATCACACTCAAGGATAAAGCAAAGCACACCACACAAAGGTCATGGTATGGATTATGTTTTCCTTAATATCAATCATCCATTTTGGTGGATTATGGTTTACACCTTATCAACACCCAAGTTCCATTGGTATTAAGGATACCAGAACGGATCAACCATGAATCAAGGGTTTGTTGCAAGTCACGAACATGGAGTCTCGGTTAAGGACCACCCAAAGGGAGTGTACTAGGGTTTAAACCTGCCAAACATGTTCTACAAAAGGTTCCCATAGTCATCATCCCATCTTTTGGATATTGTCAGATAAACGACTACTCGTATTCCAAAAATATTCTCAAGAGAGACTCTTGCGAGTGTAGTATCGCGTAACAATCGTATCAAATCTTACACTTGAACGACTTTCGCACTACGTCCTAAGAATAGGCCAAGATGGGCTTGGTAAACTAAGGTCCTTGGCTTCTAAGGTCTATATTGGAAAGAGTGATGCCTAACCATGACTACTCGTGTGACAGTATTGATCCCAACATGACCTCCACCAAGTGAATGGGCTTGCAAGTCAACTTTCTAAGGAATAACTCCACACAAGTCAACTTGCTAAGGAATAACTCCACACAAGTCAACAAGACTATGTCATTCTCCTATCCTAAGTGCACTCGAGTTCGGGTATAGAATTCATCTCACAAAGATCCCCAAGCATACAAGGAATTAATATTCAAGCAATTCAATCATTACATACAATACAGTAATCCCAAATTGCACAAAAATATGTCACAAAATAATATACAGTACAATACAATAAAATATGAAAAGTAGGCAAAACCCACTAGGCAAAATGTCCCCAGCGGAGTCGCCACTTTTCTGTAGCGGGGTATTCGTTACCATTAGAGATATTGACTAAATCCAAGGTAAACTATACAAGTCGAGTCGCCACCGCACTTCTATTTATCCAAAGGAATGGTTAGAAAGCGAAAAAAAACCTAAAAGTTTTATCGAATCAAAAACTAGTAAAAATGTCAGAGATCGGGGTAAGGGGGTTAGTTATGCAATAGGAAGGTTTTAAGCACCCAAAACATCCTAGGTACTCCTAGGGAGCCCTTTTCACACTTGTTGTAAGGTTGGTATTTTTGTGAAAATTTATTTGTGCAAACATGATTGAAGAGATGAGAAGAGAATATACAAATTGTTTACATTTTTGTGTTTGGATGGATAAACCCATTGCCTACGTACCATCTTAAAAAAGATTAGGATCAAAAGCCTCGTAGTTCGGGGTAAAAATCTCAAAATGAGTTGGTGAATTGATTGGTCCAAAATCCTTAAGGTCTTTCGTTATCAAAGGGAAAAAACTCAACCTAAAACCACAAATCCACCATGTGAGGATAGCTTCAACATGCTAGTGAGGGGTTAACCCTATAATAAGCATGGAAGACTCATTGTCCATCACTAAGGATATAGGTGAGTATTATATCAACCTCAAGGATAACTCAAACCTAATAGCTAAGGTTTATGAAAAGTTTTGGCAAGAAGTGGCCATTGAAACCACAAAAGAATTTGAATGGGTTATATTTACCAATGAAAAATATTTACAAAATATGGTCAAAGTTGGCTTAAAGATTCAATTCAAAATAAGTGTTATGAAAAGAAAGTTGGAAAATCAAAAGCATAATGCTCTGGTTTCTAATGTTTGAAAACAATTGTTGAATGTTTGCACACAAAATTTGGATCGGGTTAGAGTGGAGGGAAGAAGAAGAATGGCTAAAGTCTTAATCATACAAGAGATGAAGGATAAGAAACAAGACCACAAATGGAGTTCCTCTCTTGAGATCATATTGATGATCCAAGTAGCTCCCATCCTTTGGAATATGCAAGCAAAATAAGTGTAAGCTCAAGCAATCAAATTAATCAAGCAAGCTCTTAGAAGATCCCCAATGGCTCTTGTATCTTTCACTTTGGATGGACATGGCAATGGTTCTTCAATTTGGCTCAAATAGGATTCCCTAGCACAAAAGCAAACACATCAAAAAGGTCTATGAAGTAAATCAAGAATGGACAAGGATGAGTTTAGAGATTTGGTCCTTCTAATCCATCTTCAACATTAGGCATTTTTTACTCCAACTTGCATATGGAATGTCCTAGAAACTAAGTCCATTTATCCATTTTTTGCATTTTGGTCCACAACAATCAAAATAAAAGCACAAGCACAATAATATATACACAATTATATGCTCAAGTGAGCAAAAGGCAAATTGTATTAACATAAACATGGGCTCAAATGAGCAAAGAGCAAAAGCAAATGAATAATATGTACAAGAATAGTAAATTGCATAAATGTAAAGAGCAAGAATTAAATGTTAATGGTTAATGGTTAGTGTTAGAGTTAGTGTGCCATAAGGCAATTTAGCGCTATGTTAAGCAATCGTAATTGGACTTATGTAGAAGTCACAACTATCTGAGGCCGGTCAATAATAATGTAGGCAACAACACAAGTTAGAGATTTTGATTAGTGAATCAAACTCCTACAACTTGCCATGCCAAAAAGAAGATGAGAAATGATCTTGTATTGATTTAGGTTCTTTGCATGATTAGGAAGCAACCTATCCTTAATGCAAAGCCATTCACTTGATCCATGATCAAGTTGAATTAGATTTGAATCAAGGAAGATTAAACCTCCATGTATCAAGGCTAACCATCAATCTTTAACTCATTGATCCAAAAAAAAGAAAAAGAAGAAGATGAATATTAAAGTACATTAATGGAAATGGAATGAGATAATCAACAAGCATTGACCAAAGATAGAGAAGATCAAGGTCAAACAATAGAAAACAGAAGAACAATGAAGATTAGAAGTCAAGAAACAAATAAAATATTTTTGGTATTTTTTTAATATTAAAATAAAACTTGAATTAAAATAATAAAGAAAGGTCAAACTTCAAACTCACTTCAAATCAACTTTGAAAAGTCCAAGTGAATTATCCCAAGTTCAACAAGGTCAAACAAAGTTTGACAAAAAATTTCAGCATTTTTAGAAGTCAGAAACTATTTTAAATCAATTAAAAATGCATAAAAATAACCTAATTGAATTAAAATCTCAAATAAATCTCAAATCAATTAATAAATTTATGAGAATATTTTTCATAGATCTATCATCATTCAAATAGGTTGGAAAAATATTTTTGTATTTTTTGGATATCAAAAACTATTTTTAATGAATTAAAAATAACCAGAAAAGAGAAAATTCCTAAAAAATATCAAATTATAAAATAAAAAATATTAAAAATCATTTTGAGAAACTAGAAATTAAAAGGAGAAAAATGAAATTGGTCTCATATTTTTTGGACCAATAATGAAGGAGATATGAATTTTTTAAAAAGAAATGGAATTAAAAGAAATAAAAGAATCAAAATCAGAAATTAGAAAATATGGAAATGCGTGGACCGTCTGATGAGACCTCATTAATTGACGTGGATCATCACGCGGCCAGGAAGCGCGCGTTCACCATATGCACAAGTCAACTGAAGCGCACCATGCCATTAAAATAGTCATAGCGTTGGATGAACGAGATCTGATCTGGAAAATGAGATGGATGGTTCAGATCTGATCTAGAGAAGGGACGGTGACCAGCGCCACCGTCTTCTCCGGCCAACTTCCGGTCAGGCTCAAAAGTTGCAGAGAAAAAATGTTAACCAAATGACACGATCCAGGCACCAATCGAAAGCTGGGGTGATGTACATCACCCCTGTACCAACCAAATCCACTCTAGGTTTCTACATTGAGAGAAATCAGAGATGGAATTTTAATGGTGTTCAACTGAACTTGCTAGATTTCAAAAATTCGAAGCTCAAAATAATTGCCTTTATGTAGAGGACTTCAGATCACACAACAACAGTAGGAAATAAAAGTTGAGGTAAACCTCTGATTTGCAGAGCTTAGAGTCACAATTCCTTGGTGTTAATGCTTGCAGTACACTCTATGAATCAAGGTGATAAGGTTTAGGAACTTTAAGATCTGAAAATCAATCGAGGAAATCAAAATCCAGATCTGAAGATTGAGAGAAAAATAGGAGAGTTCCTTTGGTGTGAGGGTGAGGATTCAATTGCACAACATTTGGGGCGCCTTCAGGTTGGTGAAATGAAGAGAAATGGCATTGTATTTATAGGCAAGGCAAGCTGAAATGCATGATCATTCCATTGCATGAACGGAAAGGGCCTCCATGCATGGGCCTGTACAGGCGCATGGAGGGCCCAATTCCACTTGGATTTGGCAGCTGATGAATGATAGAAGCAAATTGGACGTGCAAATGGTGCATAATCATCTTATGCAATGCAAATTTTATGAATTTCCAAAATTGTACCATAATGTTCATGTCTTCGAAAATGGCTCTTCCAAACTTGAAACACCACCTCATGAGTAATGGTTGGAAAATTTTTTGCATGAGGATTAAATGTTATGTTGATCAAAACTCCATTTGATCCTTGGAAATTGATGAAAAGTGGTCATGAAGTGTAGGGTGCAAAACATGTACATGTGAGATTTTCAAAATTGGCCAAAGTTCAAGCCCTTATGTTTCAATGATGAATGCTCCAAATGACAAACTCTTAAACATCAAAGTTGTAGAAATTTTCAAGGCAATCAATTTGGACTTAAATTTTGTATCATTTGGATTTTTGATGAAGACGTTATGGGCACTTGAAGTTGGACTTTTTCACATTTCAATGCCTTTGGTCCAAAGTGACCTATAATGTTTTGCATTATCACATGTATTTATTTTAGGATTTTGGAATTTTGTTCAACATAACATTTGAACTAGACATCTTACGCTTTCCAATGCATTTGATCCCACCTCAAAATCGTGAAAAATGGATGAGTTATGTTCTTGGGAAGTTGACCCAAAATTAGGGTTTCAATCAAAATGACCTATAATGTCTTGGAATGGATGATGACCTTCCAAGCTTCAAATCAATTTTTGATGAACATGAAAGTTGTTCATATGGTCCTTAATAACAGTTGTTCTCTGGGGGTCATATCCATTTGACAAACACATAAAAAGTTAGGTCTCAGTGTATTTCAAAATAGTTAGATGAATTGACTGATCAACTTCTCAAGTCCAAACGTCATATCTTGATGAATTGATGATTGAGGACACTCAAATAAGTTCAAATATTCATTAAATGATGAATGAAATAACTTCCCTTTATTGTATTTGATCATGGGTTGAGGTTGCTTCATGAGCAAGGCACGGTTGATGAACAGATGAATTAGGGATTCCTTGGGAAACAAGCCTCAAGCCCCTTGATTTGCTTTGATAAAAATGATGAATTGAGATACTTGGGAGGCATATTTGATGGATGAGAGCTTTGGGAACCATTGCCATGCTTGTTTTCATCTTCTCTTGGCCATATCAATGCACATAGGATCTCCTAGAAGCTTTGGATCTTGTGACTGCTCAAGCTACAAACAAGAGATGTTAGTGACATTATTTTTGTGCTTTTGGTTAGTAAATAAAATGAGAAGAGCAATAATATACAATTCAAGCATGCTTGGTGATCTCAAACCAACTCTCAAGAGATCCCACCCAAAGGTAAGGAGCCAAGATGCTTATGATCCTTGAGGTAAGATGCAAATGCAATGTTATGATGCCATGAGGGATCTTAGGGTCAAAATTAGGGTCTTACACTAGCACACATAAAAAATTCAATACTTAAGTTTAATTCACTTTTAATAATTATGAAAAGGAATAAGTAAAAATAAGAAATAATAAAAACAAAATTGGTTTGACTTGTTCAACTATCCAAAACCATAACAAATATTAAATGGACACATGGCAAAACTAATTAAAATTATGAAAGCCAAAATCAACATGATGAATACCATAACTGCGAAAGACGATTAAGTTGTTTCAACAAAAAATCACTTCTTTACCTCTATCCTTTCATGCTTTCAGAAAGAAGAAAATACCAAATTACTCTTCTTCACCCTTGTTCTTCTCTTACAAAATGCAAATACACAAACAAAACTCTCTTTCTCTCGAATCGATTTCTAGGCAACCAATTACTTGAACTAATTAAACAAAACAAAAAATAGTCCATATATTATCAGAACAGCAACCTTAACTTGATTTTGTTTCATAGGTTTTTAACTTTAGCATATCAAAGAAATTCATAGAACATACAATCAAAATGTAACTCATGAATGAATAATATAACAAACAACCAAAACATGTTTTCATTCAATAACAACATTATTCACTCACTCGCAGTAGTCATAACAAAATCAACGGAAGATTTCGAAAACTGCATGGTGAAATTGATACCTTCTGAGGGTGACTCTAATGATATGTGGAATAATCAGATGCAATTTCACAAAGGTTACTTATAGTTTTTGTGCAGATATGAGGCGTTGGAACGATGTTCATGGCTTTCCGGTGATGAAAACATATCTTCCTGTTGTGGTCCGGTGATTTCATGGTGGAAATGTTCACGGTAGAGTTTGTTGTGTTTTGATGTTGCTTTTACATGTACTTCAGCTACTGATTCAGAGTATTTCATGAAGTCCCATGGACACAGTATTTTCTTCTTCGAAGCTCGTTGTTCTACGAATTCATCTTCTAGTAATTGTGATGGAGATTTGGGTTGTTTGGTGGATCGATTTGAGGTAAGCAAGTGTTATAGGTGATGGATCTGTGATGGTGAGTGGTTGGCCGGAATGGTTGTGAGGTTTGTTTCTGCGGTTGATAAAGTGTGTGAATGGAGGAATATATCGACTTGTATGGTGATGGTGGGATTCACTATGGTGTTGTGTTGACGGTGGTTTTTTATGGAGGTGAGTTGAAGGTGGGAAGAAGAATTTTAGAGAGAGTTTTTTTTATTGCGAAGATTCTTCAAAAAAGTGACTCAATCTGTTTGCGAAAAAGAGGAAGGTCTCTTTTGTTTATGTTGTAGGCTTCATCATTTTGTGAAGTGTGAGAAAATTTGAATAGAGATTATTGAAGATGAATCTCATATTTTTTTGATAACAATGCTTTCTTTTTTGTTTTTTTCGCTATTCCTTTGTGAGAGGGTTCAAAGGAGATGAGTGAGGGACATGTTTTTTACTGAGTGGAGGGAATGAATTATCATGTGGTCCCCTCTGTGAGACTGCAGAGAAATGAGTTATGAGAAGAGAGAGTCATTTTCAAGCGTGTTTCCCTCACTCCCCCTTTCAAAACCGGTTTCCTTCTTTTTTTCCTCCAATGAGAGTGTGCCACGTGGCCAAGGAATGGTTATGAAAATGGAATCCTCCAAATTTTACAACTAGCAGCGTGTGAATCTATCTCATGTAGGCTTTTTCCAATTTTTGGTCAAAGATTAATACATGGATAGTGAACATGGGTCTTTGATTAATTTCAATCAATTATCCAGATTAAAGCAAAGAAATACACAAAAATTGAAAATGCCATAGTTACCCCTTTTAAAAGCTTTAATTAACTTAGATGAGATTAAATCAATTAAAGCAACTAAAATTCACACCTTCTTAAATAAATATGATAAAAATAACATGAAAGAGTATAAAATTGTATTTAACTATTTTGAATATTTTGACAAAAGTATAAAAATAAATGGGTTTAAAATGAACAAAAATCGGGCGCAAAAACTGTCCGAAAAATTAAACTGAACACACTATGCAAAATAAGCTTATGGAAAACAGACAGGTTTTGATCAAATTTTGAAGTGGAAAATGTCTGATTTAAAAGGCTCGCGCTGATAAAAAATGTGACCAAAAAAGTAATCAAAAAATAAAACAAGCACACCTAGTTAAACTACACGAATTGTAGGTTAATAAAACTGACATATATAGGCTCGTTTTTTGGAGAAAAAAATTTGCCTGCTAATTTTACGTATATTCGAAAGTTGAATCAACTTATCTGTCTATAGATCCAAGAATTTATTCTGGTAGACATTTTAGGCATTATGCATGATGAAACACATGTTATACTATACAAATTATGCAAAGTGAAAAAATAAAGTCAGATGCATGAAAATTTTAAAAATGCCCAGACAAAATTGGGGTATGACAGGGAGCATAGAGATACTTCTGCTAAAAAACCTAGAATCTCTGAAGCTACTTCTGTTGGAACTGCTTCTAGAGTGACTGCTCTTTCTAAAGCTCGTTGTCCAACTGTTGTTTATAGTTCATCCATTTCAACGACCACACCCCTTTCATATATACCCTTTCCACATACCTCTTTACAAGGTTTCTCCCTCCCTTCAACCATTATTTATCATAATCTTCCTTATGATCTGTAACCAATTCCTTATGAACCCATTCATTTATGCTCCCCAATCCTCAAATCCAAATACCATCATTCCACCACCCTCACCATCTATTTCTCAAATTTTAACATCCATTATCTCACCAACTCCTCAACCACTATTACCATATTTTCTTATATCCCATATCATTCAACCAGAAAACCCTCAACCATTAATCCCCACTCACTCTAACATCCCTATTACAAAATCAGACATTGATTCTGATACTGAGTTAGAAGTTGATCTTCTAGCCCTTCCAGATAGAACCCTTAATCCCTACTCTGACCAAACAACCTCTCAAACCAACATTCACCCTACATCCTTGGATGAATTGTTTACTCAGTTTGAAAGCGAAGCTGCTGGAAGACTCAATGCTATCACTAAGGCTTTCATTTCTAATGCAAACCTCTCTGAAGTGTGTGCTCGAACCAATAACTTCATAAGTTGGATAGAAGTCAACACTGAAGAGTTGGAGATTGCTTACCAGAAGGAAGCTAAAAGGAACTTCCATGCCAGACTCTCTGGTATAGTTAAACATTTACTTCATAAGGTTCCTCCAACATTTTTTCTTCCTGCTTCAGTAGTGACTCCACCTCCTTCTCCCGACTAGAATACTATGGTTGCTTCTAAGATTATCTTGAAGTTGGAAGTAACTATGTACTCAAGAAGAAAGTGGTTTCTGAGAAATTCATTTTGAAGACTTTGAGCACCTGGTGGTGAGAATTCTAAAGTTAAAGACAGACTCAAGCATCAGGATGAGAAGACTTGAAAGATTGAAGGGTTACTTGGAGAGATGTTATCAAGACAACCACCTCCTTCTAAACCCTAGTTTTTTTAAACTTTGTGTTGTATTTGTTTTATGTTTCATTTTGTACTGAGTTATTTTTTTAAATGAAATAAAATTCTATTATTGGTTTACCTTGTCTTTTATCTTATCTTTTTTAATGATGACAAGGGGGGAGAAAGAATGACTCTGATTTTGATATATCTAATTCCATTATGAAACCCAAACATGTCTTTATATGTTATGAAATTTGTAATTATTAGAACTTTGAAAAAGTTCATCATGTTATCCAAGTGTTTCAGGTTCTAAGGAATTAACCAAGCAAGCTGAATCAAGTTCATAGGAACCAGTCTTATGTTTAAGAATCAGGCTTGTGTTTTGAATAGTTAACTAAGTAGTTTGCAGTTAACCATACATATTCTAATTATGAACTAGTTCAAGTGATCAAGGTTGAACCACGAGTATACAAACTATGAACAAGATATATACAAGTTTTGATAACAATTAGACATAAGGAATATAATCAGGTTATGAAACCTAGACTATGAAAGCTCTGACAAATCATACTCTATGACGAGATTGATATTCATACTTTTTAACACTCAAGCAAGGATTCTGAATGAAATACTTATGTACCAATGATGTTGCATTTTAGGAAGTTACCTCGTCCATTACAACCAGTTTTCTGCCTTATACGAAGATAACAACCATGCTTTAGTAATCATACTTTGGCCTTATGGGAAGTTATTTCTTTCATGCTGGTTAAGATTTTTATATGTGTTAAGATTATTTTAAGTCTTAAATTCAGGGGGAGCTTGTAAACCTAACTCTAATATTCTAAGCTGAAAAATAATTTTTAACATTATAAAATTAAGGGGGTGCTTACAAGCCTCACTCTGATATTTTTATGTGATTTAACCAAGTAAAAATTGTTCATCAAAAAATACATGATTTTGTCATCATCAAAAAGGGAGAAATTATAAGAAGATTTTTTTATGCATCTGGACTTTGGTTTTGATGATAACGATGCATTGTTTCTTAGAGAATAATTCCGTACACTAATGGATTTTATCTAGTGTGTAGCTTTTGCTAACAGGTTCTAACTCTGAAGCATTAACGTGTGATGTCATCAGATTCTGGAATCAACACACTCTGACTCCAAAGAGAAACAAGTGCTTTACAAGATGCTTTCAAGTTTTAGAAAGCTCTTAGACAATGATTTTGATGAACGTTTATGCTAAAACTTCTTATTGTGACTCTGATTGAAGAGCCTCTAAAGGATTGTCAGCCTTCAAGATTTTGCGCTCAAGTTCTGAAGATTCTGAAGAACAAGATCTGAAGACTCTGAAAACTAGGTTCTAAGGAACTGTGTTAAGACTCTAAAGACCGAGGTTCTGAAGATTCTGTCAACTAGTCTCTTGATCCTTCTAAGCATGCTTCAACATCATTTCATCAGAAGCCTCTAAAGATTAGAAGATAAGATCAAAAGGTTATGCATCATAAAAATAGTACACAGTACAAAATCATCCTTCCCTCCACTACACTGATTTTGTGGGCTAAGGATAATACTATTGTACCATTATGTCTCTTACATGCAAACTGTTACACAAAGAGACAAATGTAATTTGCTATTCCAATTCTACCCTCCAACGAATATTTTAACTGCTTATATAAAGAAGACTTGGAAGAATGGAAGAGGTTGCTAATGCTCATGATGGCTAACGCTTATGATATTGAACATACACACGCTCTTGCTGAAGTAAATATTTTATGTGTATATTCTTTGTAAACAAACAAGAGTTGTTGCTCGTTATTATGTGAAATATTATTTGTATTTATAGCGGGGTATTCGTTACCTTTAGATTTATTGACTAAATCAAAAGTAAATCATACAAATCGAGTCGCCACCGCATTTCTATTTATCCAAAGGAAAGGTTAGAAAGCGAACAAAAACCGAGAAGTTTTATCGAATCAAAAACTAATAAAAATGTCAGAGATCTGGGTAAGGGGGTTGGTTATGCAATGGGAAGGTTTTAAGCACCCAAAACATCCTAGGTACTCCTAGGGATCCCTTTTCACAATGTTGTAAGATAGGTTAGTATTTTGTGAAAATTATTTGTGCAAACATGATTGGGGGGATGAGAGAAGAATGTACAAATTTATTTACAATTTTGTGTTTGAATGGATAAACCAACTGCCTACGTACCATCTTAAAAAAGATTAGGATCAAAACCTCATAGTTCGGGGTAAATATCTCAAAGCAAGTTGGTGAATTGATTAGTCCAAAAGCCTTAAGGTCTTTTGTTATCCAAGGGAGAAAACTCAACCTAAAACCACAAATCCACCATGTGAGGATAGCTTCAACATGCTAGTGAGGGGTTAACCCTATAATAAGCATGGAAGACTCATTGTCCATCACTAAGGATATAGGTGAATATTATATCAACTTCAAGGGTAACTCAAACCTAATAGCTAAGGTTTATGAAAAGTTTTGGCAAGAAGTGGCCATTGAAACCACAAAAAACAATTGAGTGGGTTGTATTTACCAATGAAAAGTATTTACAAAATATGGTCAAAGTTGACTTAAGGATTCAATTCAAAATCAGTGTTATGAAAAGAGAGTTTGAAAATAAAAAGCATAATGCTTAGGTTTCTAATTTTGAAAACAAATGTTAATGTTTGCATAAAAGTTTTGGCTTGGGTTAGAGTGGAGGGAAGAAGAAGAATGGCTAAGTCCTGAGCAAATAAAAGGTGAAGGAGGAGAAATAAAACCACAAATGGAGTTCTCTTCTTGAGATCATAGTGATGATCCAAGTAGCTCCCATCCTTTGGAATAAGCAAGCAAATAAGCAAATACTCAAGCAATCAAGCACACAATCAAATAAGCTCCTAGGAATCTTCCAATGGCTTTTGTATCTCTCATTTTGGATGCTCATGACAATGGTTCTTCAATTTGGCTCAAGTTGGAATCCCTAGCACAAGAACACACACATCAAAAAGTTCCACAAGGCAAACAAAGAATGGACAAGAGTGAGTTTAGAGATTAGGTCCTTTCAATTCATCTTCAACATTAAGCATTCTAAAGGCATGAGGACTAGTTGCTCTTTGACATTTATAGCATTCTAAAGGCATGAGGCCTAGTTGCTCTTTGACTCCATTTTGCATAGGGAATGTCCTAAAGTCTAAGTCCTTTTGTCCATTTGCATTTGGTTCACAATAATCACAACAAAACACAAGCACAATGGTATATACACAATTATGTGCTCAAATGAGCAAAAGGCAAATTGCATTAACATAAACATGTGCTCAAGTGAGCAAAGGGCAAAAGCAAATGATATAATGTACAAGAATATTAAATTGCATTAATATAAAGTGCAAGAATTAAAAGTTAGTCGTTAATAGTTAGAGTTAGTGTGCCATAAGGCAATTTAGCGCTATGTTAAGCAATCGTAAGTGGACTAATGTAGTAGTCACACCTATCTAAGGTCGGTCAATAAAAATATAGGCAACAAACACAAGTTAGAGACCTTGACTAGTAAGCCAAACTCCTACAACTTGCCATGCCAAAAGAAAGAAAGAATGATCTTGTATTGATTTAGGTTTTTTGCTTGATCAAGAAGCAACCTATCCTTAATGCAAATCCATTCACTTGATCTATGATCAAGATGAATTAGATTTAAATCAAGGAAGGTTAAACCTCCCATATATCAAGGCTAACCACCAATCTTTAACTCATTGATCAAAAAGAAAAAGATTAAGAAGAAGATGGATAAGAATGTACATGTATTGAATTTCAAATGAAATAAGCAAAGCACATTAACCAAAGATAGATGGAATCAAGGTCAAACAAATAGTAAACAGAAGCAAAATGAAACTTAGGAGTCAAGAAACAACTAAAATATTTTTGGTATTTTTCAAAATTAAAATAATACTTGAATTAAAATAAACAATTAAAGGTCAAACTTCAAATCCATTTCAAATCAACTTTGAAAAGTCCAAATGGATCATCCTAAGTTCAACAAAGTCACACAAAGTTTGACAAAAAATTTCAGCATTTTTAGAAACCAGAAACTATTTTTAAACAATTAAAAATGAACAAAAAATAACCTAATTGAACTAAAATCACAAATAAATCTCAAATCAATTAATAAATTGATGAGAATATTTTTCATAGATTTATCATCATTCAAAGAGGTTAAGAAAATATTTTTGTATTTTTTGAATATCAGAAACTATTTAAAATGAATTAAAAATGACCAGAAAAGAGAAAATTCACAAAAAATAGCAAATGACAAAATAAAAAATATTAAAAATCAATTTCAGAAATTAGAATTAAAAAGGGAAATAATGCAATTGGTCCCATATTTTTTGGAATTAAAATGAAGGAGTTATGATTTTTTGAAATAAAATGAAATAAAAGAAAATAAAAGGAAATTAATTCAGAAAATAAAAAATGCTAAAAATCCTGGCGCGTTAGATCTCCTTTCATTAAATGACGTGGAGGATCTGAGGGCAATGGTATGCGCGCGCATCATAGGACCAAGTCAACTGAGTAACACAAGGCATTAAATAAAGTCATAAGATCCAAGAGCCATGATTCAATATGGAAATCATCATCAACGGCCTGGATTAAAACTGGCAAACGGACGGTGGTGTACACCACCGTCTTCTCCGGCGAGCTCAAGGATTTCGGCCAAAGTTGCAGACATGGAAACATAACCAAATGAAGCGATCCTCATATCATTGGAAAGTTGGGGTGATGTACATCACCCTTGTACCATTGGTTTCTCCTCTAGATCCTCATAGAGAGAGAAATCAGAGAGAGAAAATCATGGTGTTCAATCTGAACTACATGGATTTGCAAAATTAAAAGCACTATTCACATGCCTCTGATGAGAGGACTTCAGCCAAGCCAATAAACACAAGAAACAAGCAATAATCACTGAGTTTCGAAGAAAAAAAGTTTGATCATCAACCTTGGAAATGTAGATCTGTGAAGCACGATTCCTTTCAACTCTTGATTGCAGTGTGTTCTTGAGGTGAAGATGAAGCAAGGCCAAGGAATTTTAAGTCCAATAATCAACCAATGAAGTTGAGAATTGGATCTGAAATTTTGAAATGAAAGAGAGAAATTCCTTTAGGTGAGGTTTTGGATTCAATTCTGCAGCATCTAAGGCGCCTTCAGGTTGGAAAATAGTGAAGCTGAGCAGCTCTATATATAGCAAATGGCAAGGCAAGCATGGGAAAATCATGTGCATGAGTGATGATGGCCTCCATGCATGGGCCTGTACAGGCACATGGAGGGCCCAAATCCAATGGGAATTGCAAGCTTAAGTCATATTAATCTGAAATGGACGTGCAGATGTGAGGTAATTGAAGTGTGCATGAAGTTTTAACAAAGTTTCCATAATTGCACCAAAATCTTCTCCTCTTCGAAAACACCTTTTACCAAAATGAAACATGGCCTTGTGGCTAATGGTTGGAAAGGTATTGACATGAGGATCAATTGTTATTTTGAACAAAACTTCATTTGGAATTGGGAAATTAGTGAAAATTGGTCATAAAGTTCAAGGTGCAAAACATGTGCATGTGAAAATTTCCAAAATGGACTAACTTCAATCCCTTATGTTTCAATGATGCAAGCTCCAAATGACAAAACCTTAAACATCTAAGTTGTATATCTTTTCAAGATAATCAATTTGGACTCAAATTTTGCATCATTTGGATTTTTTATGAGAAAGTTATGGGCACTTGAAGTTGGACATTTTCACATTTCAATGCCTTTGGTCCAAAGTGACCTATACTGTTTTTCATTATCACATGTATTTATTTTAGGATTATGAAAATTTGTTCAACATAACAAATGAATTAGACATCTTAAACTTTCCAATTCATTTGATCCCACCTCAAAATCATAAAAAATGAATGTGTTATGTCCTTGGGAAGTTGACCCAAAATTAGGGTTTCAGTCAAAATGACCTATAATGTTTTGGAATGGATGATGACCTTCCAAGCTTCAAATAATTTTTTTATGAACATGAAAGTATTTAATATGGTTCTTAAGAACACTTTAGCTCTTGGGGTCATCATTATTTGACAAACACATTAAAAGTTAGGTCTTAGTGGATTTCAAAATAGTCAGATGAATTGACTGATCAACTTCTCAAGTCCATACCTCAAACCTTGATGAATTGATGATTGAGGACACTCAAATAAGTTCAAATATGCATGAAATAAAGAATGAAATAACTTCCCTTGATTGTATTTGATCATGGGTTGAGGTTGCTTCATGAGTAAGGCACAATTGATGCACAGATGAATTAGGGTTTCCTTGGGAAACAATCCTCAAGCCCTTTGGTTTATCTTGATAAAATTGACAAATTGAGATACTTGGGAGGCATATATGATGAATGAGAGCCTTGTGAACCATTGTCATGCTTGCTTTCACCTTCACCTGGCCATTCTTTGAGCATATGGGCCTCTTAAGAGCCTTGGATCTTATGATTGCTCAAGCTACAAAACAAAAGATGTTAGTGACATATTTTTGTGCTTTTGGTTAGTGAACAAAATAATAAAAGCAATACAATTCAATCATGCTTGGTGGTCTCAAACCAACTCACACAAGTCCCACCCAAAGGTTAAGGAGCCAAGATGCTATGATCCTTGAGGCAAATGCAATGAGCAATGATATGATGCCATGAGGGATCTTAGGGTCAAAATTAGGGTCTTACAGTATTAATCTTGTGTTAATATGTTTTCTTATAAGAAATACTAGTAAACACACACTTGTAAATCTCAAATTTGTATGAGTGGTTTCCTTGAGTGACTAGGTTTTAGTCAGATAGACTCAAGAAGACAAAGACGATTTTTTGTTGTGGTGTTTGTAAGAAGTTTCAGTTATAGTGTATTAAGTCCTTGTTGAGAAGGAAAAATCACCTTGGTAGGGTGGACTGGAGGTAGCTTCGTTAACAGCGAACCAGTATAAAAATAACCTTATTCTTTTTCTTGTTCGTGTTATTGTTTAATTGAGTTGGTTTTGAAAAAGATTTTATTTTTAGAAACCCAATTCACCCCCCCCCCCCCCCCCCCATTTTCTTGTGTTTCTTGCCACCTTCAGTTGTCTTCGTTTATATTTACATTTATTATTTTTTAGTGATTTATATGCTCTGATCTGTAACATTGGGGACGGGCCGCATTGTTTTTCTTGAGTTTTTGTTTGGAGTTATTTCTTTGAGTATTTGCTTTAAATAAGTATTTTATGTTTTGAGATATTTTGAGTTTCGCTACGAATTTTTTGAAAAATAGTCTTGAAGTTACATGTTTTTTTAGTAGAATCCTAAGTTGTGAAAATTCTCTTTTATATTAAGAGTCTAAGTTTAAGGTGTTACAGTGCACTTATGGCCTTGTCAAGTTTTTTTCATCGTTGCCAGGAATAAACATCGCCTTCTCTAGCAGTGATGCTGCCAAAATCCTCCCTCGTGATAATGAACCCTTGGTCATCACTATGCAACATAGAAATTGGGACAATAAGCGAGTCTTGATATATCCCAAGACGTCATGTCCTAAGATTCTTGACAGGGGCTCGACCTTGATCCCAACAACATTATAGCCTTCTGGGGTTTGTTAATAGGACTTCCAAGTTAACAAATACAAGTGACGGGCCACGTAACCCTAGAGACAACATATGGTGTGGGAACAAACGCCATGTGAATCTAAGTCAACTATCTCATGATAGATGTCATATCACCCTAAAACATCATTTTAGGCCGTCCCGACATCATTGCATTAGGGACGGTTATTTCCACTCATTATCTGATCCTAAAGAACCCACTGCTTGGTGGGTGAGTCAGGACAATTAGAGGATGCCAACAAATCTCTCATGAGTGTTACCATATAAGCCTTCCATTGGAAAGGGAAGAGGTCTCCGTTATGGTTGTCCCTCTCCCCGAAGCCCTCGATGCAGGCATAAATTTTTGGGATCCCAAGTTAGGGTATGACAATGAGAGACTCGCGCCCACAAAAGACTTGAAGGAAGCCATGATATGCCCTTTAACCCATCAAGTGACAAAGTTAAGCATTTATTTTACCGAGGAAGAAGAACACAGGCTAGTCGGCCAACTAATTAGAAACATTGACTTGCTTTGCTGGGGGCCCTCAAACATGCCAAAGATAGACACTAGAATGATGTTTCATCGCCTTGATATCGACCCTCCTGCTAAGCGAGTGTTGTAGAGGAAGAATAATGTTGGTGAGGATAAGAGAGTTGCCATTGATGAAGAGGTAGGAAAGTTATCTAGCATCGGGTTCATCACGTAGACAAAGTATCATATTTAGTTAGCTAACATTATGTTGGTGAGGAAAACAACGAACATGTGACGCATGTGTGTGAGCTTCACCGGCCTAAAAATTGCCTACATTAAGGATTCATATCCTCTTCCACACATTGATCGCTTGGTTGATGGGTCCTCAGGTTATTGCATGTTGAGTTTTATGGATGCCAACTCAGGGTACAACTAGATTCACATGGACCTCATTCGTGCTCCCAAGACAGCCATCATGTCGAATCATGGAACTATTACTACAATGGCATGCCCTTCAGCCTCAAAAATGGTGGCGTCACCTACTATTGAATCATGGATGTTGTGTTCTCCCATCGAAGGGTGCATCCATGTTGCAGACTTAGAGCATGTCTTGTAGCCAATCAGGAAGTATAACATGCACTTGAATCCCGCAAAGTGTACTTTTAGTGTTCAAGCCAGGAAGTTCCTTGGGTAAATGGTGATGAAGAGGGAGCACTGAAGCTAATCCATACAAGTTCCAGAATGTCATCGATATGAGAAGCCCCACCAACTTCAAGAAAGTGAAATGACTTATAGATCACCTTGTCGCTGTGTCCTGCTTCCTCTCATGTGTGGGCGACAAGACATTCCTTTTCTCTGCCTCCATGAAGAAAAAAGAGAGGTTCAAGTGTACTACAGAATGCGACGTTGATTTCTCGAAGGTAAGAGCCTTCCGCACACCGCATCATATTCGCATCCGCTTGAGAGTAGAATCGCCAATACTCATCTTCTTCTAAGTTACATATTAGGCAATGAGCTTTGTACCCGTCTAGGAGATGGATAAGGAAAAGGTTTGTTGGTGGAACTACTACATGAAATATTATGGTCATATCACACCATAGAGATTGACACGCCCTTATGGAGACAATCCTAATTTGATCAAGAAGTGAACAAGGTAGGATTGGAATGTATTCTAGACTTGGTCAATGATCTGAGAGAAGTCACCCATATCTGAGATTTCTCCGCCAAGCATAGGGCCACCAGAAGGTATAAACCCAAAGTCAGGCCAAAGGAGATGTGAGAAGACAACCTGGTCTTAAAGGGAGTGGTTCTTCCTTCATATTAGGGAAAGCTTCAACCCAAATAGGAGGGAGCATATCCCATATTCCATAAGCTCTCATATGAGGCATACAAGTTGCAGGAA
Organism: Lathyrus oleraceus; assembly: GCF_024323335.1. Taxonomy (NCBI): domain Eukaryota; kingdom Viridiplantae; phylum Streptophyta; class Magnoliopsida; order Fabales; family Fabaceae; genus Lathyrus; species Lathyrus oleraceus. The sequence continues at coordinate 139,645,220 of NC_066585.1, read as the reverse complement.
TTAGATGGACATCTCCTACTCACAACTTGGAACACTCTACATCTCAAATATTATTACAATTAGATTATTATAAGTACTTAGGGGACATAATTATTTATCTATGAACAATGACTTGATTGTTTATAAGCAACAAGAACATTTTCTTATTTTGTTTGAGGGATTTCATGGCGATGATCCTTGCCACCTTGTAGGGCAATATTTTGTATGTTGGACTTCTTGGTGAAGAACCTTGTTGCCTCTTAAGGCAATATTTTGTATATTGGACTTCATGGTGAAGATCCTTGCCGACTCTTAAGACAATATTTTTTACGCTGGACTTTGTGGTGAAGATCTTTGTCGCCTATTAAGGTAATATTTTGTATACTGAACTTCAGGTCGAAGATCGTTACCGCCTCTTAAGGAAATATTTTATATGATGGACTTCATAGCAAAGATCCTTGCCGCCTTTTAAGTCAATATTTTGTATGTTGGACTTCATGGCGAAAATTCTTGCTGCCTCTTAAGGCTATATTTTGTATATTGGACTTTATGACGAAGATACTTGTCGCCTCTTAAAGCAATATTTTGTATGATGAACTTCATGGATAAGATTTTTGTCACCCTTCACGATAATACAAATAAACTATCTAAAATTCCACACCTGAGGGACTTAGAGTTTTCTAGGTCGAACTCCAAGACATTAATCTTGCTCAGGAGGCGTGACTGAAGTCTAGCCTAAGAGACTTAGCTTAAGTCTTGTTTTGGGCTTGATAGAAGTCCCGCCCGAGAGGTCAAACGCCTCTCATGAGGGACTTATACTTTAATCATCCAGGTTTAATATATGAACTCTCCATCTGAGAGACTTGAAGTTTACTCGGGCGGGACCCAACATATGAATCTTGCTCAAGAGGAGCGACTGAAGTCTAGCCTAAGAGATTTAGTCTAAGTCTTGTCTGATGGCTTGATAGAAGTCTTAACCGAGAGATTCAATGTCTCGCCCGAGGGACTCCAAGCCTAGTTAGTCTGGCTCATCACTCCCTATCACTAAGAAACTTAGGGCTTTGGGATACTCCAACGCTCTATACTGTTATATTTGTAAAATGCCTAACAAATGCAGGATGGTTGTAGCACTTAGAGGGGGCAAGGACTATATGTCTCCCCTAATGGGAATCGCCTTGCCCTAAGCATCTCTCACTCGCCCAATTATGAGAAACGTAGAGAAAGACGTTTCTTGGGCAGAGAGAAGCCAGACTCAATAATTGATCAACATCCTCTTAAAAAGTAGGGATTCAACGATCCACCATTGACTAGTGGGCAATTACAATTCCCAAGGAAACCCTAGGCCCAAAGACATTTATAAATATTACTCCTAACATAAGAGAGGTATATCATAACTTAACCAATATTAGGCATATCACAAAGTCTCTCTCCTCACGCGGGCTAGTCATTCATACCATCATAAACGACGCAAACACCACCATACAAGGCCTCACACCGCCGTGAGCAAACCTTAATTGTTATAAATCTACTAAGATCTCTAAGTATCTCTTATTCTTGTAAAGATATCATGCACATATGTATTTTTTTACCAATAATATATATATATATATATATATATATATATATATATATATATATATATATATATATATATATCCCGATCTATTTTACAAAATGAGTTCAAATTTAAAAAAAATATATAATTATAATAATAAAAAATCACTCATAATAATATAAATATATATTAATTAATAATAAATTTAATTTAATTATTTTAATTTTTGATCAATCTTATTTTTTTATGTATTAAGTTTTATGATAGTATTTTTTTTAATTTATTAGATTTTTATTACAATAATATATATATATATATATATATATATATATATATATATATATATATATATATATATATATATATATATATATATATATATATATATATATATATATATATATATATAACTGAAATCAATTGAGTTCAACATAGAAAAAAAAAACAGTCCACACAAAAACACCATAAAAACAAACAGCATCAGAAATTCTTCAAATAAAAAAGATTACAAAAATACACTCAAACACAACAATTAAAACCAAAAAGCGTAGGAATCCGAGAGCTCCTAAGAATCATACGATTAAAAAAATGTCTTGGTCTGAAAAATATAAAAAAATATATATTATTTCCACAGTTTGACTTATATTATATCTCATATAGGTTCAGAATCATAAACACATGACGCAGATTGCACATGACTCAAATCTTTGATTGAATTTAATAACCTTTGCTCAAATTATTCCAACAGGATCAACAGATATGATGTGTATTCCTTCTAATAATGGTTCAGAATTTGGCACAATTATGCCTCCCTTTATGGCTATCACAGATCATGGACTATATTAAAGCTGTTTTAGCCCTCCTTTAAGCCTTTGTTTATTTAGCTACATATAATACACTCACATGACTTTGGTTGTTTAATTACAAACGATTACCTTGCCATGTTTTCATAGAATCTTAATGTACTGAACATAGCTAGAGACTAGGGCTATAGAGGAATCCTTATAATGTACTTGGACAGGGCCATTCCCGCATGACATTAAAGTATGTAATATATATGGTACGTATAAAGTGAATAATAATATTATTTATTGTATCATAAACAATAATATTGTAAGAATTAAGAGATTAATTATTACATGTACTTCTAATCAAATTATACAAAATTTATCTTTGTAGAGATATTTAACAATCAACATTTAAAAGTAGCATTATCGGTCATTTGATTTAATACACGTATAGAAAAATTACAATATTAAAATTTATAAATTAAATCTAAAAAATAATTTGTACCAAAATATTAAAAATAATAAAATTTATAATAAATTTATTTTAATAATTTTTACTATTATTGATGGGTTGAAATGTTGAGAAAACTCCAATGTTAAAGTTAACCGAATCAATCTTGATGATCAAGGACCAACCTTTCGGATTGATCATGTCTTTTGTTCTTCATCCTCTATTCAGGTGAAACAATCATTTATTGTTATAAGATAATTCTACACTACATAGAGAATTAAAGAAGAAATTAATACAATTGAAAGTGAGAGAAAAAGAAATTCTGGAGAGAGGAAAGGAATGTAATGTTGTCGATCTTCATGGTCATTACTCCATGATTCTTCCTTGTAATTTCTTCGACTATATTCATCATACATGTTGTTTGCCATGCACATAGCAAAGTTGTTATGTATTCAGCCTCACATGATGATAAAGCTACCACTAGTTCCTTTCTTTAACTCCATGCGACTAGCACACCACCTAACATGAACACATATCATGTTGTCGATTTTTTTATCTTCAGCATCACCACACTAACTAGAGTCAGTGTAGCCCACGAGCTTCCATTCTTTTCCTTCATCGACTTAAGGAAACAAAATACCATAGTTGAGTGTTCCTTTGAGATACCATAGTATCCTTTTGGTGGCTGCAAGATGTGATACCTTCAGCTTCTGCATGAATCTGTTGACCATGCCTACACAATAGACTAAATTTGGCCTTGTGTGACAGAGGTATTGAAGTGATCCATTTAGTCTTTTGTATTGCGTTGGATCAACATCATCTTCAGTCGAATCTTTTATCAGTTGCAATTTGGGCTCAGCTGGAGTCGAAGTTGGGTTGTAATCTTGCATCTCAAATCTCATGAGTATTTCGCCTGCATATCTTCTTTGGTGCATCATCAAACCTCTATTACGCTTGTAGAATTTGATACCAAGGAAGTATGATAGATTTCTCAAGTATGACATTTCAAACTCCTTACTTAAGTCATGTTTGAAATCTTCGATCTCCTTTTTGCAACTGCTAGTTATCAACAGGTCATCGACACAGAGACATAGTATAAGCATCTCACTCATGCTTTTATTAACATACACACCATGTTGTGTCGAACACTTCACAAATCCTTTCTGTCTTAGAAAGTTGTCTTTTTTCTTGTCACACGCTCTTAAAGCTTGTTTCAATCCATATAGGGTTTTATGCAGCATGTATACTTTTCTTTCTTGGTCTTATTTCACATTCCCAACTAGTTGTGTCATATACACCTCTTCGTCTAAAGGGTCATTCAGGAATGCACATTTCACTTCCATCTGACATATTGACCAGTTATGCATATTGGATAGACCAACAAGCAATCTGATTGTTTCGATTCTAGCTACTTATGCAAAGACTTCATCATAGTCGATTCCTTCTTTCTGAAGAAACCCTTTTTCTACAAGTCTTGCATTGTATCGAATTACTTCATCCTTTGGATTCAACTTGACTTTGTATACCCATTTCACATAAATTTCCTTCTTCCCTTTTGGAAATTTGACTAATGACCAGGTATCATTGTATTCTATGAATTTTATCTCATCCATCATAGCTTTCATCCACCTTGAGGCTTTCAATGCTTAAACTGTATCGATTGGCTCAATATATGCATAGAAGGCCTAGTGTAATAACTCATCTTCATCATTGACCACATCAATTGACGTGATTACACATTCATGCAGTCTTGCAGGCATGCTCCTGGTTCTCTGAGGTCTGCTTGTGCTAGCTTGACCTTCGACAACTTCTTGTCAAACTTCTCTAATAGCTTCACTAGCTGGTTCATCACACATGATTCTCAATGAATCCTTCTTGATGATCTTAGTCCAATCCCACTCCTTAAGCTCATTTGCGATCACATCCCTTCTCATCATGACTTGCTTGCTCACTGGGTTGAATAGTTTGCATCCACCAGTCAATTGATATCCCATTAGGATCATCTGACTCGACTTATCATCCAACTTTCTTCTCAAATGATCTAGCACATGTCTATGTGCTATGGATCCAAACACCTTCAAGTGGCTTAAACTAGGTTTGACACCAGACCAATATTATTCTTGTGTGACACTTTCAAGCCTCTTTTTCAGACATTTGTTTAGTGTGTATGTTACGGTTGACACAACCTCACCCCATAGCTCATTTAGGAGATGTTTGTCTTTCAACATACTTCTCACCATATTCATAATGGTTATGTAACTTTTTATCAGCAGTACCATTTTTTTAGGAGTGTATGGTGGCACCACCTCATTCATAATTCCTTATTTTATACATAGTGCATCTAAATATTTTGACATGTATTATCCACCTTCATCTGTCCTCAGAACCTTAATCTTGTGAAGATTTTGTATTTTGACCATTGCTTTGAACTTGGTGAAAACATCAATCACATCACTTTTCTTCTTGATTAAGTAGGTCCTCGGATTTATCATATAATCATCAATAAATGTAACAAAGTACTTGTTACCTCCAAGTGAATCTACCTGGAGAGGACCACACACTTCTAAGGAGATTATGTTGGGAGTGGATTTCGACTTGCTTCTTGCATCCTTGTTGAAGCTATTATTGTGTTGCTTTTCTTGAAAACATTCTTCACATACTTCTTCTGGAATATGGATTTCTGGTAGGCCTGAAACCATTTTCTTCCTCTTCACATTACTGATGTCATTAAAATTCAAGTGACCAAGTCTATAATGCCATAACCATTTATCTCTACTAGATGTAGTCGCCAGACACTTGCGTTCCAACACATCAAGTTCAATCCTGAAGGTTCTATTCTGAGACATAGAAGCCTTCAAGTTTAACCTGTTTCTCGAGTCGATCACTCTCATCATTCTCTCTTTCATCAATACTTGGTAATTCCTTTTCATCAGGTGACTTATACTTAGCATATTACTCTCATTCCAGGTATGTACAACACATTGGAAATTAATAATCATTTACCATCCTTTCTCCTGATCATAACATCACAAATATCTTCAGCAGATAGGGTATTATCATTTGCAAATTTTACCTTGTTCTTCGACTAGTGACTGATGTTGATAAACCAGTATTTTCTTCCAATCATGTGCAACAAACAGCCTGACTCAAGATACCTTGATCTTTGAATCTTTCTTCTTCTTTTGTTGTGACCATTAGCATCACTCCGTCTTATGCAAGCTTTGCATCAATTTCTTGATTTGTCTTGCCTCTTCGACATAGACTTGCATAATGGCCATACTTTTAACAATTGTAGCACTGAAGATGACTTTTATCAATTTTTCTTCCATCTCTCATTCCTCTATCTGCACTTCCTCAACTGTGATTGCCTTGGTTAGAAGAATATATTTGATTTGATAAACTACCTTCTTGATGGTTTCCTCTACTAGTCTAATGGTTGTAACTTCCTCTTCCTTTTATACCATTCCATTTTCCTTTGTCTTTCTTAGTCGGCCGAGCTTGCAAAGCCATATCACTTTTCGACTTGCTTGCAGTTCTTTCAGCCATTCTTTATTCGTGAGATTCAAGAGCCCCTTGAAGCTTTTCTTTTTTCATACTTGACAAATCCTTTGATTCTTTTATGGCTACTACCACAATATCAAACTTTGGAGCCAATGACCTCAAAATCTTTGACACTACATATTTTGATGTCAACACTTCTCCATATGTCTTAGTTTGATTGACCGACTTTGTTACTCTGGTGAAGAAATTAGTCACACTTTCATTGTCTTCCATCTGAAACAATTCATACATTCTTCTGTGAGTTTGTAACCTCGCCTCCTTCACTTTTTCAGCACCTCCAAATGATTTCTCCAGGATGTCACATGTTTCCTTTGCTGAATCTACATCACAAACTTTCTCAAAGTTGTCTAGATCAATGCATTTATGGATTAAAAAGAGAGCATTGTAATTTTTCTTCATCAAGTCTTTGTATGCACCATTTTGTTCATTTGTAGCAATCACTCCAATTGGTGTTACTCCATTCTTCACAAGATCCCAAAGATCTTGATAACAAAAAACAACCATCATTTGCCTACACCAATTTTCATTGTTCTTACTATTCAAGATTGGAAGATTCGTTGGGAAATGCCCGTCCAGATGATTCATCATGATTCAATGCGTACCAAAGATAACACATCCAATGCTCTAGGAACCAGATGTTGAGAAAACTCTAATCTTGAAGTTAACTGAATCAATATTGATGAACAAGGATCAATCTTTCTGATTGATCATGCCTCTTGTTCTTCATCATTTACTCAGGTGAAACAACCACTCCTTGGTTGCAAGATGATTCTACCATACACATGGAATCAAAGAAGAAAACAATATAATTGAAAGTGAGAGAAAAGAAATTATTGAGGGATAAGAAGAATGTAATTTTGTTATGTAAACTACACTCTAAGTGTTTAATACTGTGTGTTAATCACAACTATGATTTCAGAAACTACACAATGTTTTCTTACACTTGATTAAAAATGAAATAGAGATTCTCTCTATTTGAAAACGAGACTACTTGCACTCCAAGTAATCAAAAAAATAATAACTAAACTAAAACTAAGTTAGACTATTTCCACAACTGCATGCTTTAACAAACTATATTTTTAACTTTCTGTCAAATACAACAAATACAGACTATGTTCAACACAAACTAATTTAGACATACGTCGAATATAGACACACTATTTCGATTTCGACATAAAAAATTACATATTTAACATAAAAAATTGCAAAATAACAAACACAATTAAAATACGAGAATGAATGATGCTCAAATCTACAAGCAAATTAATGATCGAAGAACATAAGGATACAAAATAATCAAATAACAAAACTCTTAACGAACAATACATTAATTTCTAATTTCTAATATAAAGTATGAGTAGAACTTTTAGTTTTGAGTTAAATGTTAGTTACAATCAGTTTAATTAACTCCGTTTTTTTAATTAAATTGAATTTTATTAAACAAAATTATATAGAGCATAAAGGACTACGGAAAAAACAATCTCAATTCATCTCTTTTATTTCTAAGAACGTCTCTCAAAACCAACACAATTAAAATATGAGAATGAATGGTGCTCAAATCTACAAGCAAATTAATGATTAAAAAACAGAAGGATACAAAATAATCAAATAACAAAACTCTTCTCAAACAATACATTAATTCTAATTTCTAATATAAAGTATGAGTAGAACTTTTAGTTTTGAGTTAAATGTTAGTTACAATCAAATTAATTAACTCCATTTTTTTACTTAAATTGAATTTTATTAAACAAAATTATATAGAGCATGAAGGACTACGAAAAAAAAAAAATTCTCAATTAATCTCTTTTATTTCTATAAACGTCTCTCAAAACCTCTATATTAATCTTTTTTTTTAAAAGATCATTTTTGATGCACTTGTTTTGGAAGATTCCTTTTATATATAATAAATAAGGTCCTATTTAGATATTTATGTTGTCCTATTTAGATATTTATGAGATCCTATTTAACTATAATCTAACCCTGACAAATTTGAGACCATGTGCGGTAGTACGTCTTCCATAATAACTTAATAAACTTAATAACTTGATAACTTTTCACCCTATGTCAATACAATAAAATTCACCGTTAGATTGAAAGTTATTATCATATAGATCACGCCTATAAAATTTCACTTAAATAAAAAATTATTTGATATGTTAAATAGAATGATAAAAATTAATGTTTTCATGAAGTTTTGTAAGACGTTTGTTTTTATGTATCTCGTTGACATGTCAGACACACACACACACGTACACACACACACATGTACACGTACACGCACACGCACACACACACACGCATGTGCACACACACGCGCACATGCAAACACACACACACACACACATACACACACTCTCTATCTCTCTCTATATCTATCAAGGTATCAACAAGGAGATATGTATTGGTGAATGAATAACACACACTCGAGTTCTCTCAAGGTTCTTGGAAAAATGGGTTTTATGGTTCTTGGTGAATACCATAAGAATGATGAATTCAATCCATGAATGATCAACTCTCCTCTCTTGATTTTTTGTTCTACTAAAAACACACGCAACTGTGGAACAAGAGATTATGTTATCACACATTCATCCCTCTTTTTTTTGGTTTTTGGTCACACTCTATATATATTAGAAAAAAAAAGATGTAGGAGATTGGGTGCTAAAGTGTAGACACACTAGAAAAATAAGGAGACACTAAGATTTTATCAAATCATAAGGTAATTATTTGAATCAAAGAAACAATTACTTGAATCAAAGGTTGGAAATTATAAGGTTGTTGCCATGATTCGAGTCATGCACTACTTATGATTCAAGTCAAAAAGTGTTATGATTTGAATCACACACTCTCATGACTCAAATCAAATCAGGCAGTGACACACTCTCACTTTCAAGGAAGGTTATGATTTGGTTCACTATACACGATATAAATCAAGCTTCATAATAGTCTAGATTCAAGTATTCTAACTTCTGATTCAAGCTACACCCACTATATTGACTTAAATCAAATTGCTCGGCTAAAAAATAAAACATTGTCATGGATTCAACTATTAAGTTATTGGATGAGGAGGATTTCAAAACTACAACACTAAACATAGTCGACGCGAACGAATGCAGATGGATTAACAAAGAATTACAAACATATGTTAAATCAAATAATGCACATAGACACAAATTGAAAAATTACAAACACGTGATAAATCAAATGATGTATATACACACGAATTGATAAATGATCAAAATAAAAACAATAGTGACGACGACTGCAATTTCATCTAGTTGGCACGTCCATGTTTATGGACAAAAGTGCATATTATATCGATGTCGTTTACCTAAAATACTTGATTGACTTTCATGAGTATAACCAAGGGGTCTCTTGCTTGGTCTACCTCTAAGTTAAGTGAAACTTGTTTATAGAAGACTAGACAAATGAAAGCAAGCAAGATCCTACTTTCGATAATATATTTGCACCTTTAATGTTATTAATATTTCATAACACTTGTACTATGTCGTTACTAATATTTCATCTGAATCGTTTCCATGCATGAATACTCAAGTACTTTCCACGTCTCTACGGAAAGGCATGTGTGGATAACTAAATCAAGACTTTTCCACGCGATCGCTCCTACATCTCGCTCAGAGGGAAACAGGCAACCGAGTTGTTCTCAGTTTATCTTGATCGCATCGCGAAAGATGATATAAATTTCACACCATATGACGATCACTGTGAGACCCGCCCATTCGATGAGATGTTCTTCTACTCAAAATGGTTAATATGTGGGTCACGACTAATGTATCCATATCTGTCTGAGCGACTCATGCACCAATTTAGGTATCTGCATGGTATTTCTATAGCCCCCACCGTTACTGCTCCTCCCACAGTCTACTGAAGAGATGTCAATGAGATATTTGCGGAGTGCCATGATCATTTGGTCCTAGTGGATGTACGCAGTGTGCCAACTCATCAGTCATGTTCGTTACATCCTTACACGACATCAGATGCAGAGGGAGATCTATTTAGGCCAGCACATCAAAAGATATTGAAAGAGAAGCAAGCTAGGGATGAACACGTCGTTGATCTATCAGAGTATTGTGGCTAATGAAAGAGCAGGCATAGAGAGATGAGAGTTTCAGGAAGACTCTCCTAGAAGGGAAACTATAGAGGCCAGGATAGTCGAGGCATGACATGCCTTGCAGTACAGAAGACAAAAGAGGAATAGGGGGTGGTGGTGCAGATACACCCAATAGTTGACTTTTTCTTTGTATTTTGGTTTGTATTTTGTGAATATTGTATAGTTTGCATTTTGACTTGATATATGAATTTTGGTTGAATTACATAAGTGTATGTTTTAATTGAATAATAATCATGTATACTTTGTTAAGGTTTTTTAAAATATGTCAAATTTATAACAAATTTATTGTCCATGAGGAAAACTTAGTGTCCCCAGGCTTACTACGAACTTAACTTTTGTCATATAAATTATGAAATAAACACACTATCATGAGCTCAAAATGTGTTAAAGGGTTAGTTCGGAACTTAACCTATGAACTCATTCTTCCTTCAATTTGAAGGTTAACTTCAATGCTATTTCTTTTTTAAAATGAAGATGACTCACTTACGAATGTATTTTATTTTAATGTGTATGAGAGGCGTCCGAAAGTTAACTTCCGTAATTTTCAAAGAGATTTTTGAATTTATTAAGAGTGCTTCTTTGCCACTAAAAGTGGAAATAACAACCCTTCCTTTTATGCCATAAACACATAGAATTTCACTGAATCAAATATACAATTGGGCCTCATTTCATTACCAATTTTTTTTGTTATACCTTTATGTGTAATAAATTAGTTTTCAATTATTTCGTTTCCCCTCGTATAAGATATCTCTAATATCAAGTTGTGTAAATATATAACAAACTTTTCGTATCCAAATAATAGTTGATTACACCATATTGTAGACACATAAAACCCTTTTTTTATCGACAGGATATCTACATTGCTGAACAAATTAACACCCACATTTTAAGATATTATGAACCAATTGTCCTTTCATTACATTCCAATATTAAACATTATATATAACACAATTAATTTACACCGAAATAGTCTTCTGTGTCTTAACCAGAATCAGAACTTCTCTGCCAAAACTTAAAATTAAGAGACCTTCTTTCAAGCATATTCTCCACCTCTTCCATTGGAAGACCTTTAGTTTCTGGTACAAAGACAATAACAAAAACAATGGCTGCAACAGTGATGAAGATAAATATCATAAAAGTCCATGAAACTCCAATAGCTTGTGTCAATGATAGAAAGGATTGAGCAACAATAAGATTTGAGACCCAATTGGATGTAGATGCCATTCCTCCACATATTCCTCTATACCTCAAAGGGTAAATCTCAGAGTTAACAACCCATGGCACAGTTCCCATTCCTGGTGAAAAGAATATAATATAGAGTGCAAGTCCTATTATTGCAAGCCATCCAAATTTACTAGGACACCCTCTTGTGTACCATAGTCTATGCTCTTTGTGACACTCATCCTTTGTCATGTCATTGGATATCAAACATGCTCCAGGTAGTAGCTGCGCAAAAATTGGTGTCAATAGTCAGACCCGTCTTTGAGGGTATACAAAGTGGCCTACATCACAAGACCTCACACTTTCCATTAGTAAGTTATAGTAAAAAGGGTCTCCATACATATATTTCACGATTAATTTACGATAAAATATGATTTCTTAAAAAAAATTCACTACTCAATTAAAGCTAATTTTAACTTCTTACACATGGTCTCTAAAATTTGAGACGACTCTGCCAATAGTGTGAGCCTCCTGGGTCCAACTAATCTAAACTAAGTTTATCAAAAAAAAAATTACTTGTGAAACAAGGAACAAAAATCATAGATTGAAAAATAGGAGACTTAAATCACTTTTTTATAAGCAGGGAGTATGTAAATTGTAGTATGTTAGTATTTTCGCCTTCTGCAATTGTTTGCGCTGATGTCTCTGCATAACTACTATCTAAGTGAACATTCGTGTTTTGGTTAAAATAAAGTTACAAGAGGATTAAGTTGATAGGATAAGTTTACCTTATTATCTCCATAAGCACAAAAGCCACAATCTGGAGAAGCCTTAAGGCACTTCATGCAATCCCATCCACCAGGGTTCATAGCAGCACTGTAATCAGGGCAGGTATTATTGAAACGTGACGTTTCGACCGCGCTAATCAATGGCGAGTGAGTCGAACTCTGATGAAACACAACTGTCAAAACAACAAGTGACAAAACAACACCAAACAAACTGAATAACAGAAGTTTTTTCCTTCCAGTCTTGTCTATAAAGTATATGCTCAAAATCGATCCAAACGCGTTCAAACCGGATGTGACAAGTGACAGAAGAAGTGCAGTTCTATTGGATGCAAAACCAGCTAACTGAATGATTGCTGGACTATAGTACATGACAGTATTGATTCCTACAAACTGTTGGAAGATTTGAAGGCCCATTCCTGCATATAAACCTCTTCTCACTGTTTTAGTTTTCAGCATTTTGATTATGCTGACTTTATCAGAAGATTCAGCTTCCTTGATTTCTAATTCAACTGACTCCTTCAGAGTATTAATTTCAGCTTCAGCTTCTTGGGGTGGATAAATTCTCTTTAAAATTGCTTTAGCTTCTTCTTCTCTTCCTTTTCGAAACAGCCAACGCGGCGATTCAGGGAGCATTATCATCAGCGCGAATTGTAATAGAGCTGGTACTGCTGCTACTCCTAACATCCACCTCCATGTTCCTGGTGCCTGAATATGAATAAATCACTTCTATATAAGCTTAAATTTGAATTCTCACAACACCAACAATAACAATGTTGAACAGATGAAGAAACTATGCTCACTTTTGTGAAGGCCAAGTTGATGAGGTAAGAGAGAAACTGTCCACCAGTGATGAGAAATCCATTGAGACTAACTAAAGCGCCTCGAACTCGAGTAGGAGAAGCTTCTGAGATGTATAATGGCGAGGCCATTGAAGCCATTCCAACACCAAGACCAACAAAAACTCTACCAACAATAAGAATAGATGGATTCATTGCAGAAGCCATAATTGCAGATCCCATAAAAAAGAGGGTATCTGCAATTAAGATAGCTTTTTTCCTTCCGAATCGATCGTTAATCCATCCTCCAACTGCAGCACCTATGATTGCTCCAGCAAGTGCAGTACTCACTATTGCTTCCTGTGTTTACATTTTTGAACAACTTCTGTAACACTAATTTGGGAAAATAGTTTTTAATATACAATTAAAATAATATTCAAATGTTACATTAATTTTTAAAGGGTGTAATATGGGAAAATAGATTCTCTGCACCCAAATAAGTACCTGAAGCCAAGTTTTTCTATCCACATCTTTGAAATCATCTCTGATATATAATAGTGCTCCAGATATCACTCCTAAGTATATATGAAAAAATAAATAAAATAAAAGAAAGTGGAAAACAGAGTGATATAGAAAAAGAGAAGAAAAAAACTAACCGGTGTCATAGCCAAAGAGAAGACCACCGATACCAGCAGAGAAAGCGAGGCGGAGAACATAGGGGTTTTTCCATGACAGAGATAAACATTCTCTGAAAGCTGAGATATCAGCCTCTGGTACTCCACCTTCCATATCAAAGTAATGGTGGATAATATAAAGATTTGGTTTGGTTGATTGAGAAACCACCGTCTGGAGAGAGCATGTGTATAGATAGAATCAGAGAAATATATGAAGACGAAAAAAAATGAGAAAACTATGAATGTTTTTCTTGTCAGTGTTAGACTGTAATTCTATGTAGTCAAGGAAGGACACTTGATGTATACAAATAAGAGTCTCTTTGGATAAACATAATTTGTGGTTTATAGCACAAGTGTTGACCAAAATATATTTGTAAATGAGTTAGAAAATATATATTGTTTTTACATATGTTATAAATTATTTTTATTAGTTATGTTGAAACAATTATAAAAATAAGTTTAAAAGAATATATGAAAAATATTATAAGTTATTTTGATTAGGTTTAAGTGTCACAAAACTTATAAAACAAGGCAAAATGTATAGTATAAAGATAGTAACTATAATTTAAATAAGGAAATGTATCATCATTATAGTTTGTTTGTTTTTTGTTTTTTTTTTAAAGTAGTTTAGTGGTTAGAATTCATCTTTTCAAAGGTATTCTTTGTGTTTATTGTAATCGATTGATTATAGTGGATTAAGTCATTGTGCATAAGGAAAATCACATTGGCGGGTGAACTGGATTAGCTTTGAGTTTCAAGCGAACTAGGATAAAAATCATTATGTTTTTATCTCTTCATTATTTAATTTGTTGGTAGAGTTTTTGTTTTGGAAAAAACTTTTGCTTTGAAAACCCATCATAAGACTATGTCTGATCAACAAAAGAAAGACTTCAAAAATCATCATAAGACCAGAACCATTTTGCTCAATGCTAACTCTTATATAGAGTATGAGAAGATAACAAACAGAGATTCTGCCAAATCCATTTTTGACTCTCTGAGAATGACTCATGAGGGAAACGCCCAAGTAAAGGAAACAAAGGTCTTGGCCTTAATCCAGAAATATGAGGCTTTCAAAATGGAAGATGATGAAAATGTTGAAACCGTGTTCTCAAGGTTTCAGATGCTTGTTGCAGGACTTAAGGTTCTGGACAAAGGGTATTCTACAGTTGATCATGTCAAGAAAATTATCAGAAGTCTTCCCCAAAAATGGAGACCTATGGTAACTACATTAAAGTTGGCTAAGGATCTCAATAGCATCAGTCTTGAAGAACTTGTTAGTTCTTTAAGAAGTCATGAGATTGAGCTAGAAGAAGATGAACCTCAGAAGAGAGGTAAATTTGTAGCTCTAAAATCTAAGCCTGAGAAGACTAGAGCATATCAAGTTGAGGAAGAATCAGAAGGATCTGATTAAGACTTAGAAGATGATGATGAGCTATCTCTAATCTCAAGAAGAGTCAACAGACTCTTGGAACACATGCAAAGTGGTCAAGGAAAATTCAAAGGAGTCAGAAGGATTGTTGGTCGCTTTGAATCCTCATTTGGTCAAAAGAAGCAAACTTCTGAAAAAGAAGTTATTTATTTCGAATGCAAGGAGTCGTGCCATTACAAGAATGACTGTCCCAAGATGAAGAAGGACAAAAGGCCCAAGAAGAACTTCTCCAAAGTCAAGAAGGGGCTGGTGGCTACTTGGGATGACTCAAAATCTGAAGAAGAAGATTCTGAAGAAGAAGATTCTAAAGAAGAAAAAGCTAATGTTGCAATAATGGCAACTACTAAGAATCCCACGAAATTTGAGGAACCAGAAGACAAGGTTTTGTCAGAATCAAAATCCGACTCTGATTCTGAAGAGGTATTCTCTAATCTATCTCGTTCTGATATTGAAATTTGTCTTTCTAAAATGCTGGAAAAGTACCAGAGTCTTCAAAGCAAATACAAGGACCTTAAACAAGTCCAAGTAACTGCTTCTGAAACTCAAAGAGAACTTGAGAATGATATTTCCTATCTAAACGAAAAAGTATTTTCTTTAGAAAGTAATAACTCTGCTTTGAAAAGAAAGATTTCTAAACTAGAGGAGGAAATAACTTCTGAAGTTTTAGGTACTGATTGCATCATCAGATATGACAGAGCATTCTAGTACTTTCTGGCTAAAAGCATAGATAGAAGCAAAATGACTTTCTTGATCTATGGAGTTAGTAGAAATGGCAAAAAAAGGTTTGGATTGTACATAAACTATAAAACCTGACGAAAATCAGATGGTCAAACCAAAACCTCTTTATGTGCATTTTGTGCCTGCTGACTGATCGCTCTATTCGCAAGTGCACGAATCGTGTCAGAGTAATATAAAAGAATATTGATCCCACAGAGACTAAATCGTCAATCTATCGATTACTATCGTTACGATGTTTATCTAAGGCGGTATAAAAGAGATATTGATGTCGCAAAATAACAGTAAATAAAGAAAATAATAAATACAGTGCAGATAAAGACAGGTTTGAATGTATTTCACGTCAGTTAAACAATGTTTCGATTGTCTAAATAGAACTACTTATGTTGCAATATTTTCTACTCTTGAAAAGAATCCATTTAACAGGAATTGTCGCTTTCACGTATTCAGAACCGGGCTTACCCTTAAATCAAGGTCTTTTTGATGCGTTGTTTTTCGCAAGTATACGAACGCATTAGAGTAATATAAAAGATTATCGAATTCACAGAGACCAAGTGTCAATCTATCGTTATCTGTTGTTATGGTGTTTATCAAAGGCAAACAAAATAGGTGTTTTTGGAGTGTGCAATGAAAAGTAAAGTATTGAAATAAATTTAATTAACAAAGACAGGGTCGAATGTAATTCACGTAATCAATTGAAAATCCAAGTACTTGCTAATAGAACTACTTATGGGCAATGTTTCCTACTATGAAAAGAACTAATTTAACGGGAACTGTCGCTTTCGCGTATTCAGAACCGAGTTGTACTCCCTAATCAAACCCTCTTATTGTCACTTATAAAAAGGTGCACATTGCGTTAGAGTAGTAAACCTATTTTTAAGAAATATAGTATCTTGACTAAGTTGAAAAGTATTATAACCTGGATTTCTTAACCAAAAGAGGTTCTTACGAACCAGACTCTAAACTTATAAACGCGTCCGAAAATAGTTTTAAAATCTCTTTTCTTCTTAATATTAAAATCTCCTAATGAACTAAACAAAGCGCTTTCGCTGTTTTTGAAATAGTTAAAAACAATTAAGTTTATAAAGACGTTGGACGGCTTTCGATCTTACCCAACGGAATTGAAGTACGGGAAAACTTAAGTTGAAAGTTAAAATAGCCCTTAAGTGTTTCTACGAACAGTTGTACGGATTATCGGTTTAATTACGATCCTTACATTCTAACCTTTAAGATTTAGTTAGACATGGTAAAGTAAAAGTGCATTAATTTAAATAAAAGTAGTGCGAGTGCGGAAAGTAAATAAAAGTAGTGCGAGTGCGGAAAGTAAATAAAAGTAAAGCGAGTGCGGGAAATAAATAATTTAAAGCGAGTGCGAGGAAATAAATAATTTAAAGCGAGTGCGAGGAAATAAATGAAAGTAAAGCGAGTGCGGGAAATAAATAATTTAAAGCGAGTGCGAGGAAATAAATGAAAGTAAAGCGAGTGCGGGAAATAAACAAAATAAAGCGAGTGCGGGAAATTAAATAAGATAAAGACAAGTAATAAAAACCTACTCCAATCGGAGGGCTGAGTAAATTTCAATGCGGAAATGAAAATGGCGGCAGGATTAACTTCCTTCCAAAGTGCTCCAAACTCGATTACAGACTCTATCACGGACTTGATTACACAACTGTGGTAACACTCCAATGCGAAGCGATTACCACTATAAAATACTGAATATATGCCTAAGTGAAACAAAGTTGCTCTGAGTTTGCCTCTGCTCTAAGTTTGGATGATTGTAAAAGTGAATTCGCGTTTCTATTTATAAGCAAGTAAAAAGATGGAAATGACTTGGATGCCCTTCAACTTGAAAATAGGAGGAAACCGTTTTTCCTCTTGTGGCGCCCGCCACAAGGCCATGGCGCCCGCCACAAGCACAATATGGGGCGCCTTAGTGGAAGTAGTGGGAAAACGTGGGAGTTGATGGAAGTTGAGTTTGACACATCATGGCAGGGTCTATGGCGCCAGCCATGGGGTAGGCCACAAGAACAAAATGCTGAATTTTAGGGTTTTTAGCCCTTTTTCGCTCCTTTTCTCGATCGGGGCTCCGATTAAAGTAAAATCCTAAAAACAAAGGAAAACACACCAATAACACAACAAAATGACAATAAAACAACTAGAATGCATGTGAAATCGGAGTCGAAAATACGTAAATTTCAGTGTTATCAAACTCTCCCACACTTAAATCTTTGCTTGTCCTCAAGCAAAACATTGAAAAGCTCATAAAAGAAAATTTGTGTAAACGAGTGCTTCAGGTAAAAATTCTAAGTTTAAGTTGGGATGCAGTGATAGGTACTAACTGAGTGAACTAAGGGTATCATGATGACACTAATCCGCAAATACGGACATAAACTTCATTCCTATATTAACCAACCCATATTATCCCACAATACCTAGGCCTGCCTCTTCATCTCTTTTTGTGTCCTTTTCATTCAAGCACAATCACATTAAGCCCGTTATCCGTACATGCTTCATAGTAGAGTGGCCTGTTAGTGATTATGATCTGAACATGGGGTTTCTGGCACATAAATATGTGTAAACCCTTTTATTGGACCCAACTGTAGTTGTGGGTGATCGGATCGTAATCCGCCCTACCGAGTTCAGTGCCAGATACCTCTGAACCAACTAGCAGTGGGTACTACTTTTCTTTTTCTTTTTCTTTTTTGTAGCAATTTTTCACAATTCTTTGATTTAAATGACTTTGTGAGGGTCACCTATACCGGAGTTGCCTTTTTGCTTTCTTTTATTTTTTTGTTTTTCTGGATCATTCACTTATTTGCATCGGTCCTCTACGTAGAGGATGCGTAGGCCGGAGCTGACTGCTGAGATAAACTACTAAGGACTTATACGGAAATGATGATTAAGGCCATGGTATATGGGGTTTCGGGAATGATTCCTGTATTTACGAAGCTTATGGTGCTAAAACAGATATTGATGTTTCGCAAAGTTCTCCCAAGTCACCGCATCCTTACTCAAAACATGTCTTTAAAACCTGAAAACTTTCGGAATAACACTATTTTCTTTTGCAAAAAAATTTGGTGGGGCTAAAGGTATGGGGAGATAGGATTGTACTAAAGATTTACTATATTCGGTGACTCGTCAGACTCATGCATTATACTAAAAAGCAAAATAAACAACGAAAAGGAAATAAATTATCTAAAAATAGCAAATAAAAACTGGAAATAAAAGGAAAACGATAAATGATCCTCCCACACTTAAATCGAACATTGTCCCCAATGTTTCGAAATAAGATAAGGGAAGAGTTACCTGGCAACCTATTGCTGACCACTAGTGCCCTCGCCATCCTGAGGTGGACGACGGGATCGGGTACGACGACGGTCTCTCTGATCCATCCTCGCCTGCAGGGCATCCTGAGCGGTCCTCACCTCTCGAAGGTGACCTAAAATGGTACCCTGAGTGTTTTCTATGAGAGAAATATGCTGACGGTGGTGGTGTTACTGACGGGCTTGTGTATCTGTGATCGTTTGCAGAGACTGTAGAACAGTGTCGTAAGACCTGTCTGTCCTCCGCTGCGACTCTTGCATGAAGCGCATGTTATCCATCATTTGTTGCTGGATGGTAGAGAGTAGGTCGTCGCGCCTTTGCTCTTTATCCATGTGGTCACGCCACATCTCCTCTGTAATATAGAAGCCAAGAGTGGTACCTGCAGAAGAAGAAGATGGTGCGGTGTGTGGTGGTGAAGGATGATGGGGGGACACATGGGGTACGGGAGATCTCTCTCGCCAATCATATTCATCATCGGTGTCATGTCCCGCCTCATCAGGAATGTTAGGAGGAAGAGGACCCAAAACAGGTGGGGCATCTAAATCGTAGGTCCAATTCCTCTTATCTTGTATATCTATACGTCTAGTACAAGGCAGGACAATAGATGGGATGGCTACACCATGAACCATAAGTGTATAACCTCATTCTCTCCTTGAACGGCACAATTTCATGTCTCTCATAAATTTTAAGTTAATTGTGCGAGGAGGTAAGGGGTCTAGGGTAGCCAACTCATTGTTCAGGTTAAGTGCCCGAGCAATAGACGTAATCAATCCACCAAAAGAAATTGGTACCGCTTTATTCAGAGTTAAAATCATATGGGCGAGCATGAACGGAACCGAATTAATTCGCCTATTTGTGAGGCTTCCTTGTAAAAATAAAAGCTCTCTAGCATTAACCTTATTTGGATTCTCCCGGCCAAAAATAGTGCATGCCAACAGATATCTAAAAACTTTGATGGCCGGGTTATGGATAGTTGAGGCAAGAACTCCTTCAAAAGAGTTTATGGAAGTGTTTGATAAACGCTCCCAGAAGGAAAATACCTCAACAGGCCATTCGGAATCCAAAGGGGCCTCACAAATAGCACCGTCCCCATGAGGGATTCCTAACAAGCTGGCTAGTTCGTCAGTACTGAATTGGTATTCAACAGAAAACATTCTAAATTTGACAGTACCAATTGTGCTAGCAGTGTTAGGGTTGACAATATAAATTAAGGAACTCAAAAATTCAGTTGTCAACCGCTCATAGGTAGGTTCTTTATTGGAAAAGAAATTATACAAACCTAAATTATCTAATAAATGAAATATGCTATGATAGATACCTAAAGTGTAGAGACAGTTTTCGTCAACATACCTTGTCGGGAGGATTTCCCGATTTTGCAACCGTTCAATAATTTTTCTTTGTCGATCCCCCGGTTTCCCTCCAGGAAGAATGAATCCGTTGAACTCCATTTGAATGCTCTTGAAAAGTGGTGAAGAAGATGAAGTGGTTTTGTGAAAAGGTTGGATTTTTAGAAAATCCGACGGATGAAATCGAAAATGGAAAGTGGAATAATGATTTGTGTGGTATGAGGGTTAGGAAAGTATGAGCTTTTTGTGGGTTCAAGGTCTTTTTTCCAAGGTGAAAAAATGGGTTTGGGAGGTTGTAAGTTGCAAAAATGGTGAAGAAAAGGGTTCTGCCCCGACCATTTACAGACGCTGTGGCGGGCGCCATAGGTCTTATGGCGGGCGCCACAAGGCCAAATCTGGCTGGGCCAGATTTTGGTCCTTTGGTTTGGGCTTCTCTTGTCTTTTGGCTTTGAGAGGTCTGAATAGCATTTGTCTTGTGAGTACCTAGTATTATTGACTTGCATAATTTTTTTACAAAAGTAAAAATAAAAGACAAAAACAGAAATAAAAATAAAAATAAAACGAAAATTAAATATTAGACTGCTGAATAAATAAACAAAAAATAGAAAAAATGCAAAATAAATCAAAACATAAGGTATATAATTAGGTAAAAATAGAAATATCAAGGTATTCATATAATATTCAAAATGCGATAATATAAAATAAGTTATGCAAATACGAGAAATATATAAAAGAGAAATAAAATAAAATGAAATGGTGAGATCAGGTAGTAGGGGTGTCGTCTGCCTGAGTGGATCCACGGAGCACGGCTATCTCCTGCCTGAGCTCTGCGGTCTCCTGATATAGACAATCGGCTTCAGTAGCATGGGTGAGATCAAACACTCCCATCTGTAAAGTTAGATCCGCCACTTCCTGTCTAAGCTCTGCAATCTCTCTACGGCACTCAGCAATCTGGGTGCGTATGTCGGGTGTCTGCAATGAATGATTATTAGAGAAAACAGTGATTCTAGGAGATGGTGGTGTAGGCGTGTATTCAGCAACGGATGGCGATCTCGGTTCCTCAACGGTCTCTCCCTGGCCCTCTAGAGCATAACTCTAATTCGCTGGATCATGCACACTGGTTATCATAGGGTCTGGCAGTGTGAAATAGTGAATAGCCTCACTGTCGACTAGCAATCGGAACTGACATGGATGGAAAGAGGCTCTCCTCATCAATCCTCTGGTCAAACAGAAATCGATGTCCATGGTAGTGTATCCACAGTAGATCCGAAGATGTGACAGCTTGCGAGACAGACCTAAAGCAACAGCAATCTGTGTGATGATTCCACCCACATGGATGACTCCTTCGGTAGATCTGGAGATACTGCTGAGATTGTCTAATAAAAAGTTCCCACATGCTACTGGGCAAGACTGGGATGCACAAAATAATAGGAAGATCTCCTCTTCACTCAGTAGTGTCTCTGCATCCGGTCTTCCCAGGAAGGAATGTGCTAATATCATCTGAAAATATCTGAAGGCTGGGTTATGTATGACATAAGATAGCTGCATAGATGGATCCTGGCTTCCGCCACCTGATATATCACTCCAAAACTTCTCCACCTCCTTACCCAAAAAATATCCCATAGGTGTCTCCGGGATAGCATCAGGAGTGGTCTGGAAACCCAACAGGTCGCCGAACTCTTTCTGGCTGAAGGAGTACTCAACCCCGAAAAGCCTGAAAGCAGCATACCCATCTGGTCCAGAGTATGGGTCATAGTCGAATGAACTCAGGAATTCCAAAGTCAGGTTCCTATATGTGTTACTCAAATCATCAGCAAATTCGTCCCAGTGAAGCTGGTGGCTAAGGAATCGGATACTAGGCTCGATACCCAGTGCCTCCATACAATGCTGATCAGGGTAACGTGTGGGTGCCATATGGCGCTGATACAAAGCAATGTAACGCTCCCTCTGAGCATTATCTCTATAGGCAACATACATGTCATCGAAACCCTGCATCCTGTAAACGTTAAGAAAGTGATCCTGAAAATGCAAACCATTCAAATTTTTAGTCTCAATGCAAAATATGATAAAATAAAATAAATAAAAATAAATAAATGCGAAAAAGTAAAATGAAAGAAAAACCATGGGTTGCCTCCCACGCAGCGCTTGTTTAACGTCATTAGCTTGACGATTAGAATTTATACACCTGTAGTAGTAGGGATTGGTGGATAAATCAGAGTGTGGCTTGAGTAGTATGCTGGAATGTCTCCTCCTTCGTAGAGCTTCAGTCTTTGTCCATTTACAATGAATGGACTACATGTTTGGTTCTTGATTTCTACGGCTCCGGATCTCAGAATCTTGGATACTTCGAAAGGACCAGTCCATCTTGAACGTAGCTTTCCAGGGAAGAGTCGTAACCTAGTGTTGAAAAGGAGAACAGAATCGCCTATATTGAAGTTTTTCTTTACTATTCTTTTGTCGTGATAGGCTTTTGTCCTCTCTTTATATATCTTTGCATTCTCGTAGGCAGATTGCCTAAGTTCTTCTAATTTATGAATGTCTAGGATACGCTTTTCTCCAGCGGCTAGGTAGTCTAAATTCAAAGTTTTAATAGCCCAATAGGCCTTATGCTCTAATTCGAACGGTAAGTGACAAGATTTTCCATAAACTAGTTGGTAAGGAGTAGTTCCAATAGGGGTTTTGAAAGCGGTTCTATAGGCCCATAATGCTTCTTGAAGCTTCTGAGACCAGTCTCTCCTAGAAATAGAAACAGTTTTCTCTAGGATTTGTTTTATCTCCCTATTAGATACTTCTACTTGGCCACTAGTCTGTGGGTTGTACGGTGTTGCTACTCTATGCCTAACTCCATATTTTCTTAAAAGTTTGTCAAATATTCTCGATATAAAGTGTGATCCTCCATCACTTATGACTAAACGTGGTGTTCCAAATCTAGGGAATATATAGTTTTTAAATAGTTTGATTACTACCCTAGTGTCGTTTGTGGGTGCAGCTATAGCTTCAATCCACTTAGACACATAGTCTACAGCTGCTAAGATGTACCTATTTCCTAAGGATGGTGGAAAAGGTCTCATGAAATCTATACCCCATACGTCAAAGAGTTCTAATTCCTGAATGTTTCTTAAGGGCATTTCATCACGTCTTGAAATGTTTCTAGTGCGTTGGCATCTGTCACATTTGACAATGTAAGCATAGACATCACGCCACATGGTGGGCCAAAATAGGCCAGCTTGAAGAATCTTGGCATATGTCTTAGAGGTGCTCGCATGTCCATCATAAGGTGCAGAATGACAACGCTCGATAATACTATTTACCTCTTCTTCTGGAACGCAACGGCGAAAAATGCCATCTTTACCCCTTTTGAAAAGGAGCGGTTCATCCCAATAGAAGTTTCTCATATCGTGGAAGAATTTCTTCTTGTGGTGGTAGTCAAGATCAGGGGGTACTATATCAGCAGCTAGGTAATTAACGAAATCTGCATACCAGGGTACGTTACTTATTGCTAAGGAATTTTGGGAATGCTCATAAGGATCTAGGTTATCTTCTTCAATGGTTTCTACTCTAGCTATCAGTCTATCATAGGCAAAATCATCATTTATGGGTACTAGTTCTGGTTTTAGATGTTCTAGCCTAGAAAGGTGATCGGCTACTACATTTTCAGTGCCTTTTTTATCTCTTATATCTAAATCAAACTCTTGTAGTAATAGAATCCATCGGAGTAACCTGGGCTTGGCATCTTTTTTACTTAATAGGTAACGAATGGCAGCATGATCGGTGTAAACAATAATTTTTTCTCCTACTAGATAAGATCTAAATTTGTCTATAGCGAAAACTACAGCGAGTAATTCTTTTTCAGTTGTTGCGTAGTTAAGTTGGGCAGCATCTAGGGTTCTACTGGCATGATAAATGGCATGTAATTTTTTAT
Source organism: Lathyrus oleraceus (assembly GCF_024323335.1). Taxonomy (NCBI): domain Eukaryota; kingdom Viridiplantae; phylum Streptophyta; class Magnoliopsida; order Fabales; family Fabaceae; genus Lathyrus; species Lathyrus oleraceus. The sequence goes on along the minus strand of NC_066585.1, from coordinate 139,620,602 downwards.
CTTTCCTTTGTCCTAGAATGGCTCCAACTGCATAATCACTAGCATCGCACATTATCTCGTAAGGTTCCGACCAATCAGGTGGTTTCATAATGGGTGCTGATACTAATGCTTGCTTTAAAAGATTAAATGCGTCATTACATTTTTCGTCGAAAATGAATTCAGCATCTTTCATTAAAAGTCCAGTTAAAGGTTTAGTGATTTTGGAGAAGTCCTTAATAAAACGTCGGTAGAATCCAGCGTGTCCAAGAAAGCTTCGGACTTCTCTTATGGTTTTTGGTGGTTTTAGGTTTTCTATAACTTCTATTTTAGCTTTATCTACCTCTATACCTTTTTCGGAAACTATATGTCCTAAAACTATTCCTTCAGTTACCATGAAATGACATTTTTCCCAATTTAGCACGAGGTTCACCTCCACGCATCTCTCCAGAATTTTCTCAAGGTTAGCAAGGCAATTGTGGAAATTAAATCCGCAAACCGAGAAATCATCCATAAATACTTCCATGATACCATCTAGGTAATTTGCAAAGATTGACATCATGCAGCGTTGGAAAGTAGCTGGAGCATTACAGAGGCCGAACGGCATTCGTCTGTAGGCAAAAGTTCCATAGGGGCATGTAAAGGTAGTTTTTTCTTGATCTTCGGGGTGAATAGGTATTTGGAAGAATTCAGAGTATCCATCTAGGTAGCAGAAGTAAGAGTGTCTAGCTAGACGCTCCAACATCTGGTCTATAAATGGTAAAGGGAAATGATCCTTCCTAGTTGCTTTATTTAATTTTCTATAATCTATACACATCCACCATCCTCCTTCTAAACGTTTCGCTACATGTTCACCTTTATCATTTTGCACGACTGTGATGCCTCCCTTTTTAGGTACTACATGCACAGGGCTCACCCACTTACTGTCCGAGATCTGGTAGATTATACCTGCCTCAAGTAACTTAAGAACTTCCTTTTTAACAACATCACTCATTATAGGGTTTATCCTTCTCTGATGTTCCCTTGAGGGTTTTGAATCTTCTTCGAGCGAAATCCGATGCATACATATGGATGGGCTTATACCTTTCAGGTCAGAGATATTATATCCTAAGGCTGAGGGATGTCTTCGTAAAACGTCTAAAAGTTGGTTCGTTTCCTCTTGGCTCAAGGAAGCACTAACTATCACTGGACGATTCATCTTTTCATCGAGGAACTCATATCTCAGGTTCTTAGGCAGTTCCTTAAGTTCTAAGATTGGTTTCTTAGGGCATGGCATAGGATCTGGGGTAAGGGATAAACATTCGTAAAGGTTATCATCGATGTAAGGTTCTTTAAAGTCATCATCTTCCTTTATGGGGGTTGTTGGTAACTTGATTGTTTTTATAATTTCTTTTTGTTCTAATTCTCTAACACATTCATCAATGATATCTAAGGCATAACACGAGTCTCCCATCACAGGTGCCATAAGAAATTTCGAAAGTATAAATTCTATTTTCTCGTCACCTACCTCAAATGTCAACTTTCCTTTCTTGACATCTATTATGGCTCCTGCAGTCGATAAGAATGGTCTACCTAGAAGGATTGGTATATCATTGTCCTCTTTGATGTCCATGACAACAAAATCAGTAGGGATAAATAACTGACCTATCCTAACAGGAACATCTTCTAGGATGCCTATTGGATATTTGACAGATCTATCGGCTAACTGAAGTGACATCTTAGTGGGTTGTAATTCTCCTAAGTTTAACCTCTCACAAACCGCTAAAGGCATTAAGCTCACACTAGCTCCTAAGTCTAGAAAAGCTTTTTCGATGACATGATTACCCAGAAGGCAAGGAATGGAGAAATTTCCAGGATCTTTATCTTTCTTTGCTAATTTGTCCTCGGAAATAGCATTACATTCCAAAGGCTTCGGATCGTCAAGTCTACGTTTGTTGGTAAGGATGTCTTTGAGAAACTTTGCATAAGAAGGTATTTGGGTAATGGCTTCTGTGAAAGGGATTTCTACATGAAGTTTTTCTATAACTTTAATAAATTTTTGATATTGTTTATTTATCTGGTTTTGTTTGAGTCTTTGCGGATATGGTATAGGTGGTTTATATGGCGGGGGTGGTACGTAAGTTTTATCTTTAGGTTCTTCTCCTTTCTCTCGACCTTCCTGGTTTTCAGATTCCTCTGGTTGCTTTACTTTGTCCGGGGGTTTGGTACATTCCTTAGAAGTTTTGGGTTCACTCAATCTAGGGTTTGGTGGCTCATCATAAGCGTTCCGACTTCGTAGGGTAATGGCATTGGCTTGTCCTCTCGGATTTTGTTGAGGTTGTCCAGGGAATTGTCCTCCAGGTGTAGTCTGAGGGGCTTGGTTTAAAGCTACCTGAGAGATCTGGGTTTCAAGCATCTTGGTATGAGTAACTATTTGATCAACCTTGGTTCCTAACTGAGTAATCAATTCGTTAACATGAATGTTTTGGTTCATGAACTCCTTGTTTTGTTGGGTTTGAGCGGTGATAAAATTTTCCATAATTTTCTCAAGGCTCGGCTTTGGTGGTACAGGTTGCATAGGTTGATTCGATCTAGGGGCTTGATAACTAGGCCTCGGAGGTGTATTATTTTGAATAGGGTTATTGTTTTTATAGGAGAAGTTCGGGTGATTCCTCCATCCAGGGTTATAGGTATTTGAATATGGGTTCCCTTGGGTGTAGTTCACTTGCTCAGAGTGGGTTTCATTTAATAGACTGCATTCTACGGATTGGTGTCCTTGGGTTCCACATATCTCACAATCCGACGAAACTGCGGCTATAGTATTCGGGTTTATGCACATATGCTCGACTTTAAGGGCTAATGCATCCATTTTAGCTTGCATCATGTCTATAGAGCTTAGTTCATGCACTCCTCCTTGGGCTTCCTTCTTCTCAACAGTCGCTCGTTCGACTCCCCATGATTGATGGTTTTGAGCCATATCTTCGATGAGGGCACTAGCTTCAGGATAAGGTTTGTTCATCAGAGCACCGCCTGCGGCAGCGTCGATGGTCATCTTTGTGTTATAATGAAGTCCATTATAGAAGGTTTGAATGATTAACCAATTTTCTAAACCATGATATGGGCATGCTCGTAACAACTCTTTATATCTCTCCCAAGCTTCGAACAGCGATTCTCCTTGGTTTTGGGTAAATCTAGTTATATGGTTTCGAAGAACGGCGGTCTTACTCGGGGGAAAATATCTAGCAAGAAAAACTCTTCTAAGGTTATCCCAAGTCGTAATGGAATTGGGTGGAAGGGAATCTAACCACGATAGGGCTTTATCTCTGAGGGAAAAAGGAAATAATCTTAAACGTATTGCCTCGGGAGAAGCTCCATTGGTTTTAAAAGTATCTGCTAATTGAAGAAATATTTTTAAATGTTGGTTTGGGTTCTCAGTAGCGAGATCCGCGAATTGTCTCTGTTGCACTAGTTGCAACAGGGATGGTTTAAGTTCAAAATTATTAGCTGGGATAGTTGGGTTTACTATACTAGAACTAGGTTCTTCGTTTGATGGTTGAGCAAAATCCTTAAGAGGTCTTTGGTTTTGATCTTCGGCCATAGCTCTCTTAATTCTATGAAAGAATAAACGTGCGCGAGCATAACGTTCAGGTTCCGCCAGAGGGTATACTAAGCTTAAACTTCCGGTGCTGCGAGTTCTTCGCATTGACCGGTGGGAAATAACATAAGTCTAAACGATACAACAACAGGAAAATGAAATTTGACGAAATTGGTCCCCGGCAACGGCGCCAAAAACTTGATGCGTTGTTTTTCGCAAGTATACGAACGCGTTAGAGTAATATAAAAGATTATCGAATTCACAGAGACCAAGTGTCAATCTATCGTTATCTGTTGTTATGGTGTTTATCAAAGGCAATCAAAATAGGTATTTTTGGAGTGTGCAATGAAAAGTAAAGTATTGAAATAAATTTAATTAATAAAGACAGGGTCGAATGTAATTCACGTAATCAATTGATAATCCAAGTACTTGCTAATAGAACTACTTATGGGCAATGTTTCCTACTATGAAAAGAACTAATTTAACGGGAACTGTCGCTTTCGCGTATTCAGAACCGAGTTGTACTCCGTAATCAAACCCTCTTATTGTCACTTATAAAAAGGTGCGCATTGCGTTAGAGTAGTAAACCTATTTTTAAGAAATATAGTATCTTGACTAAGTTGAAAAGTATTATAACCTGGATTTCTTAACCAAAAGAGGTTCTTACGAACCAGACTCTAAACTTATAAACGCGTCCGAAAATAGTTTTAAAATCTCTTTTCTTCTTAATGTTAAAATCTCCTAATGAACTAAACAAAGCGCTTTCGCTGTTTTTGAAATAGTTAAAAACAATTAAGTTTATAAAGACGTTGGACGGCTTTCGATCTTACCCAACGGAATTGAAGTACGGGAAAACTTAAGTTGAAAGTTAAAATAGCCCTTAAGTGTTTCTACGAACAGTTGTACGGATTATCGGTTTAATTACGATCCTTACATTCTAACCTTTTAGATTTAGTTAGACATGGTAAAGTAAAAGTGCATTAATTTAAATAAAAGTAGTGCGAGTGCGGAAAGTAAATAAAAGTAAAGCGAGTGCGGGAAATAAATAATTTAAAGCGAGTGCGAGGAAATAAATAATTTAAAGCGAGTGCGAGGAAATAAATGAAAGTAAAGCGAGTGCGGGAAATAAATAATTTAAAGCGAGTGCGAGGAAATAAATGAAAGTAAAGCGAGTGCGGGAAATAAACAAAATAAAGCGAGTGCGGGAAATTAAATAAGATAAAGACAAGTAATAAAAACCTGCTCCAATCGGAGGGCTGAGTAAATTGCAATCCGGAAATGAAAATGGCGGCAGGATTAACTTCCTTCCAAAGTGCTCCAAACTCGATTACAGAGTCTATCACAGCCTTGATTACACAATTGTGGTAACACTCCAATGCGAAGCGATTACCACTATAAAATACTGAATATATGCCTAACTGAAACAAAGTTGCTCTGAGTTTGCCTCTACTCTAAGTTTGGATGATTGTAAAAGTGAATTCGCGTTTCTATTTATAAGCAAGTAAAAAGATGGAAATGACATGGATGCCCTTCAACTTGAAAATAGGAGGAAATCGTTTTTCCTCTTGTGGCGCCCGCCACAAGGCCATGGCGCCCGCCACAAGTGTAATACCCCAAAATTTACCCTTCATTTTTCCTGGAAGCATACGCTTTACACCTCATGCATGCATTCATTTTTAGGTCATTTAGCATTTGCATTTCATCATGGCAATCGGAATATTTAAAAATAAAAAAAAACGAAAAAACAAAAGAAAAAAAAACGGAAAACGAAAAAAATAAAAATAAAAGAAAAAATCTTGGACTTGGACCTCTCTCATTTGAGCCCATAGGTCCACAAAAATCAGGTTATAAATTCAGAGTTTCAGTGAAACAAAATTTAATTTTATTCCTATTACCCTGGCTGGAGGAAAAAGATAGTGAGAGAAGAGCTAACAGAGTTCAGAGCAACCTCCAAACCCTGAAGGGAACTCAACTGCACAGAATCACATAAACCCTAAAGATTGTTTTGTAAACCTCACGAGTGCAACTCAATTTCAATCAAGCTCTCCAATCAGGTTTGCCTTATTCCCATTATTTTACGCCTTCAATTTGAATGTTCTAAATGTGTGATGTATTATGTATGAATGTATAAATAATGCCTTGAATGCTTAATCGTTTAATTTTTGAAGTGTATGCCACAGGGTTTGAGGTTTCTGAAACCATACTGTTATAACCATACTGTTATCCATGAAAAAAATGCTTATCGTGTTTCACTAACCCTTTTGTTGAGTTTTTGTGAAGGCTCACATGACTTTTGCAAGGATAGCTCGCTGGATATTCCATTTTGCTTGTGGGATACCATTTGGGAGATTTATTATGATTGCCTTGTTGGCACATTTACTTTATACATGTTTGTTTTGTATGTGTTCGTATCCCCGCAGGTAGCGCGGTTCCTTCGTCAAGGACTGCCTTCTTGCATGAGCATCCCAAACCCTAACCCTTCATTGATTTTTCTTCTCCTAACACGTTTACTCCTTCTACTACATGCGAGTAAGTCTCCAAAGGTCGAGCATCCGGTAGATTGTGCAGTGACGTCGTTCGTCCAAAACCCAATCCATAACCCCGTAGTTAGCCAAACTACGGTGTGCTCTGATTCTCATTCCAGATGAGATACGTAGGCATAAGACACGATGTCTTAGCAAGCACAATTACCCTTAACCCCTAGGTAGCCGAGCTACGAAGACTCTGATTCTCATATTCAGATGAGATACGTATGCAGTGGATGCGACATCCGCGTGAGTCATTTTCATTTAACCCCTTTTTTAGTAAACAGCACAAGATAAACTCACACCCTTTAGACAAGAACTACAAAAGTGGATCCCGTAGAGTACTACGGATGCGTAGGGGTGCTAATACCTTCCCTTCGCATAACCGACTCCCGAACCCAAGATTTGGTTGCGAGACCTTGTCTTTTCCTCTCCTCTTTTCAGGTTTACTTCGAGCGTTTCCTTTCCCACCTCTGGGATAAATAACGCACGGTGGCGACTCTTCTGTCATTTTCTTTCGCCAGTTGTTTTTTTGCACACTGTATTTTTTAGGCTGCGACAGCTGGCGACTCTGTTGGGGACCCGGTTTCCCTAAGCGAGTCCCTCCTAGCTTTTGTAGTTTGTTTGTTTATTGTGTGTTCATGCTTTTGTACAGTTATTTATTTACCTACTTTACCTTATTGCATTGTGTACATATCATTGCTGTATCTGTTGGCTGGCTATGGCTGCTTGGTGATCTTTGTGAGATGAGTTCTATACCCGAACTCGAGTGCACTTAGGATAAGAGAATGGCATAGTCTTGTCGACTTGTGTGGAGTTATTCCTTAGCAAGTTGACTTGCAAGCTCATTCACTTGGTGGAGGTCATGTTGAGATCAATAATGTCACACAAGTAAGTTGTGGTTAGACATTACTTTTTCCAATATAGACCTTAGAAGCCGAGGACCTTAGTTTACCAAACCCATCTTGGCCTATTCGTAGGACGTAGTGCGAAAGTCGTTCAAGTGTAAGATTTGATACGATTGTTACGCGATACTACACTCATAAGAGTCTCTCTTGAGAATATTTTTGGAGTACGAGTAGTCGTTCCTCCGATAATATCCGAAATATGGGATTGTGACTATGGGAACCTTTTGTAAAACATGTTTGGCAGGTTTAAACCTTAGTACACTCCTTTTGGGTGGTTCTTAACCTAAACTCCATGCTCGTGACTTGCAACAAACCCTTGATTCATGGTTGATCCGATCAGGTATCCTTAATATCAATGAAACTTGGGTGTTGATAAGGTGTAAACCATAATCCACCAAAATGGGTGGTTTATATTAAGGATAACATGATCGATCCCATGACCTTTGTTTGGTGTGCTCTTAATTTCTCTCCAGATAGTGCAACCTGACAGATGTTCAAGAAGACACAGCGATCCTGATTCCCATGCCACTGCACTGCATTCACATCATTTTGCATCACATTATTTTGCATTCATAATCATTCACACATGTTTATCCATTTATGTGGGGTTTATATCTTCTACTTGATTCTAGTCGGAATTTTCTTGGTTCTCATCAACGACTTAGTCTTTTTTTTACATCGTTTATCTATTGAGAGACTGGAATCAAAGGGGTAGAATACCTTTGGAATTGATAAACATGTCATTGCATTTACATATTCATTAGCATGTCTTGCATAACAGGTACCGCCACAGTGTTCTCAGTTTGTTTGGTGTTCCATCGACAGGATAGCTGACCCAGGCATTCACCGATACGGTACCCGCAGAAACCAACAGAGAGTAATGGAAGGCCTACAGGCAGAGTTCGCCGAGATGAAAATCTGCATGAATCAATTCATGGATGTGGTTCAAGGGGTGGCTCAGGGACAGCAAGAGCTCAGAAAGATGATACAGAGGAATCCCCCTGCTCAACCAGAGACGGTGACTGATCCTCCAGCTGGAGAGGCTAATGGACCCAACGGACCGGGGCCTATCCCAATCCTACATGTCACCTCCGGTCAACAGCCCGTTCATGATGATCAGGACGATCAGTTCCCCCTGCTGCAGGAAGACTTTGGTATGGGTCATGGTATGGATCCCATGTTTAGAAGATTGGAAGAGAGGTTGAAGGCAATGGAAGGATAGAATCCTCTGGGAGTAGATGTTGCTGACTTGGGGCTGGTCCCAGGTGTGAGAGTGCCACCGAAATTCAAGGTCCCGATATTTGACAAATACAATGGCAACTCTTGCCCGAAGACCCATGTGCAAGCCTATTTCCGTAAAATGGTTGCATACTCCGATGACGAAAAGTTGCTTATGTACTTTTTCCAGGACAGCCTAGCTGGGGCATCCCTGGAATGGTATATGAGGCTGGACAGAGCCCACATCCGTTGCTGGAGGGATTTGGCTGAGGCTTTCGTGAAGAAGTATCAGTATAATGCAGACATGGCTCCGGACAGAACTCAACTTCAAAATCTGTCTCTTAAAAGAAATGAGTACTTTAGAGAATACGCTCAATGCTGGAGAGAAACAGCTTCCCGTGTTCAACCTTCTATGTTGGAGAAGGAAATGGCTGACATGTTCATGAACACTCTGCCCGGACCTTATTTGGAGCGCCTGGTGGGTTGCAATGCCTCCAATTTTTCTGATGTAGTCTCTACCGGAGAGAGGATGGAGAATTACCTGAGGACATACAAGACCCAGAGTGGAGATGGATCCTCATCAGGGGTGAAGAAGCCGTTCATTCAGGGACAGAAGAGGAGAGAAGGGGATGCAAGTGCCATATCTTCTTATCAGAACAGGGATAACCGGAGGAATAACTTTTAGAACTATCATCAACAACCGTATGTTGCGGCTATGACCATTCCAGTTGCAGCACCACTACAACAACAACAACCACAGCGTCAACCAGCTCAGTACCAACCACAACAACCGGGTAACAGACCCGCCTATCAACCGAGGCCAAGGACGATGGACCGGCGTTTCGACACTCTTCCAATGTCGTACGCTCAGTTGCTTTCTAGTCTTTAACAACTACAACTTGTCTAGTTGCGCACTCTGACTCCTCCCGTTGGTAGGCTTCCAGTGGGTTATTACGCCAATGCTAGGTGTAGTTTCCACTTTGGGGCACCTGGCCACAATATTGAGAACTGCAAAGCTTTTAAGCACGTAGTTCAGGACCTCATTGATTCAAAGGCCGTTAACTTTGCACCAGCTCCTAATGTCGTCAACAATCCCATGCCCCAGCATGGTGGAGCCAACGTTAACATGGTTGAAGGAGAAGTCAAATTAGTCTCTGCGGTCAACAATGAAGATGGGGATAGTGATTGCGACATCGATAACTGGGTGCGTCCGAGGATCCCGGGTGAAGTTCTCAACAATTGGTCTTCTGAGGAGATTGTCCAAGCCACTTGTCTGGAGGAGTAATTTTCTTTGTTTATTCATGCATATCCAAGTCTTACGTTCCGCCAGGGCGTAATGACTCATTGTAGGGCTCATCTATGTGACACTTGCATTTTTTATCATAAATAAAGGACGTCTTTTTTTTTGCATTCAAATATTTTGTTCACTGTCTTTCTATTTTTGCAGTTTTCAAAAATCAAAAAAATGGCAATGTTTTGTTTAGTTTTCATTCCTTGTTCACACTCATAAGCACATACCATCACTCATGCAGATGCACATCACCGGATCATATTGATAACGGTTCTGCTATGGCTCGCTTCGACTTTGAAAATCCAATCTTTCAAGCTGAAGAAGAGGGTGATGAAGACTGTGAACTCCCTGAAGAACTTACCAGGTTATTAAAACAAGAGGAAAGGGTCATTCAACCGCATCAAGAGTCTGTTGAAGTGATTAATCTCGGCACCGAGGACGCCAAGAGAGAAATCAAGATAGGGGTTGCTTTGGAAGATAATGTGAAGAATGGGCTGATTGAATTGCTGCAAGAGTATGTTGACATCTTCGCTTGGTCTTATCAGGACATGCCAGGGCTTGACACAGACATCGTGGTACATTGTTTGCCTCTCAAAGAAGGTTGTCCTCCGGTCAAGCAGAAGCTCAGAAGAACAAGACCAGAGATGGCTGTCAAGATAAAGGAAGAAGTGCAAAAACAGTTGGATGCAGGGTTTCTAGCAGTCACAAATTATCCGCCATGGGTTACAAATATCGTTCCGGTACCTAAGAAGGATGGAAAGGTACGGATGTGTGTTGACTACCGGGATCTGAACAGGGCTAGTCCTAAAGATGATTTCCCCTTACCTCACATTGACGTTTTGGTGGATAACACGGCTCAGTTCTCGGTATTCTCCTTCACGGATGGCTTTTCTAGCTATAATCAAATTAAGATGGCACCAGAAGATATGGAGAAGACAACATTCATAACCCCATGGGGCACCTTCTATTACAAGGTGATGCCGTTTGGTCTGAAAAATGTCGGAGCAACATATCAGCGAGCGATGGTGACTCTGTTCCATGATATGATTCATCATGAAATCGAGGTTTATGTTGATGATATGATTGCCAAATCTCATACAGAAGAAGAACATTTGGTGAATTTGCAGAAACTGTTTGAGCGTTTGAGGAAATTCAAGCTGAGGCTTAATCCGAACAAGTGTACTTTTGGGGTGAGATCTGGAAAACTACTGGGTTTTGTTGTTAGCGGAAAAGGGATTGAGGTGGATCCGGCCAAAGTGAAAGCGATACAGGAAATGCCTGAGCCAAGAACAGAGAAACAAGTCCGTGGTTTCTTAGGGAGGTTGAACTACATTGCAAGGTTCATCTCTCACCTAACAGCCACGTGTGAGCCAATATTCAAATTATTAAGAAAAGATTAGGCTATCAGATGGAATGATGATTGTCAAAGGGTGTTCGAGAAGATAAAAGAGTATTTGCAGAATCCTCCAATCCTTATGCCTCCGGTCCCAGGGAGACCGCTGATCATGTACTTGACAGTACTAGACAATTCTATGGGTTGTGTTCTCGGTCAACACGACGAGACAGGTAGGAAAGAGCATGACATCTACTACCTGAGTAAGAAATTCACAGATTGCGAGTCGAGATACTCAATGCTTGAAAAGACATGTTGTGCACTTGCATGGGCTGCGAAGCGATTGAGACAATACATGCTGTCTCACACAACCTTATTGATCTCCAAGATGGATTCAGTCAAGTATATATTCGAGAAGCCAGCTCTCACCGGAAGGGTTGCTCGTTGGCAAATGGTACTGACATAATACGATATCCAGTATACATCCCAGAAAGCCATCAAAGGGAGTATTCTGTCAGACTATCTTGCTGAACAGCCGGTTGAAGATTATGAACCGATGAAGTTTGATTTTCCAGATGAAGACATCATGTTCCTCAAGATGAAAGACTGTGAAGAGCCAGTTGTTGAAGAGGGACCTGATCCAGATGAAAAGTGGACTTTAATGTTTGATGGGGCCGTCAACGCCAGAGGAAGTGGAATTGGTGTTGTCATTACAACTCCGAAAGGTGCCCACATGCCTTTCACCGCTCGTCTGACTTTCGAGTGCACCAATAATGAAGCTGAGTATGAAGCCTGTATCTTGGGTATTGAGCAAGCCATTGATTTGAGAATCAAGACTTTGGACATCTTCGGAGATTCAGCTCTGGTGATCAATCAAGTGAATGGTGATTGGAACACTCTCCAGCCCAATCTGGTCCCTTACAGAGATTACACGAGAAGACTATTGACTTTCTTCACAACAGTAAAGTTGTATCATATACCTCGGGATGAGAATCAGATGGCAGATGCTCTTGCTACTCTATCCTCCATGATCAAGGTGATTCGGTGGAACCATGCTCCCAAGATCGACGTGATGCGCCTTGACAGGGCCGCGTATGTGTTTGCTGCTGAACTGGTAGTTGACGACAAGCCCTGGTATCACGACATCAAGTGCTTTCTGAAGAATCAAGAGTACCCTGCAAGGGCATCCAACAATGATAGAAAGACTTTGAGAAGATTGGCAGGCAGTTTCTTCTTGAACAAAGACGATGTGTTGTATAAGAGGAACTTCAACATGGTTTTGCTCAGATGCGTGGATAGACACGAAGTAGACATGTTAATGCAGGAAGTTCATGAAGGCTCCTTCGGTACTCATGCCGGAGGACATGCAATGGCTAAGAAATTATTGAGAGTAGGTTATTACTGGATGACCATGGAATCTGATTGTTTCAAATATGCTCGGAAGTGTCATAAATGCCAGATTTATGCTGATAAGGTGCATGTGCCGCCAAATCCTTTGAATGTGATGTCTTCGTCGTGGCCTTTCGCTATGTGGGGCATCGATATGATTGGAAAGATTGAGCCGACCGCCTCCAATAGGCATCGCTTCATCCTTGTTGCCATCGACTATTTCACCAAGTGGGTCGAAGCAGCATCGTTCGCGAAGGTCACCAGACATGTGGTTGCCCGATTCATCAAGAAAGAAATCATTTGTCGCTATGGGATTCCCGAAAGAATCATTACTGATAATGGTTCTAATCTCAACAACAAAATGATGAAGGAGTTGTGCCAGAACTTCAACATTCAGCATCACAATTCTTCCCCTTACCGCCCTAAGATGAATGGTGCTGTTGAGGCGGCAAATAAGAACATAAAGAAGATTGTGCAGAAGATGGTTGTTACGTACAGAGATTGGCATGAGATGCTACCCTTCGCCTTGCATGGGTACCGTACTTCAGTACGTACATCGACCGGGGCAACCCCTTACTCCCTTGTGTATGGTATGGAAGCAGTCCTACCTGTTGAAGTGGAGATTCCTTCTCTAAGAGTTCTGTTGGATGTCAAGTTAGACGAAGCTGAGTGGATTCGGACAAGGTTCAATGAGTTGAGTCTTATCGAAGAGAAGCGAATGGCAGCCATCTGTCATGGGCAGTTGTATCAGAGTCGGATGAAGAGAGCCTTTGATCAGAAAGTGCATCCTCGATGCTTCCAGGTCGGAGATTTGGTGTTGAAAAGGATCATTCCTCCTCAGACAGATCACAGGGGCAAGTGGACTCCTAACTATGATGGACCGTATATTATCACCAAGGTTTTTGATGGTGGGGCCTTAATGCTTGCAACGATGGATGGTGAAAACTTCACTTCCCCAGTGAACTCAGACGCAGTTAAAAAATACTTCGCATGAAATAGACCACCTGGACAATAAAAAGAGTAGTCTAGGCAAAAATGGGCATCCCGGCGAACCAAGAAAATGAAAAAGGTTCGGGAAAAAATGAGGGATTAAAAGTGAAAAGATTGTACACCCGGTAAGTTGAAAACTTGAAAAGGCAACTTAGGCAAAAATGGGTATCCCGGTGGATTGAAAACCCGAAAAGGGCGATCCAGGAAAAAGTTAGGGATTAAGCGAATGACTGCGTTCTGAGTAGTTCTGAATCTCATCTCGTGTCAATGACTGGAAACTTTTGAAGTATAGGAAACAGTCCAATCACTCTTTCAGAAAGCTGACCATCTAGAGGATCTTGAAGACGGGCAAGTCATAGCAGAATCGGAACCCAATAGAAATCCATTTCACATTGCCATTAGATTAATGTCTGTTTTTATCTGTTGTGCGATCACCTCTTTCCAGGGATTGCTTCCTGATGTAAATGCCTATTCAGAGGCCGTTCAATCAATAAAATCATGTTATTCAGTAAATCTTTGTTTTCATTTTCATTTTTCTGTTTTGTTTGCAAAAATGACGTCCGAATTTTTTGATAAACATTGCATCATGACACATAAGAGCTTTACAGGTACATGCTTAATAAACATTTAAAATTGCTGTAAATTTTAAGTGCTTTGGATCGTCTATTCAGAACAGGTACCCTCGGGGCATTTCCTTAAAATCCCCTGCAGATGATCGTGAATGTTTTCCCCAGTGAAGTCGCCAACAGACGAATTCGGTATCTTATCCCTGCAGAGCTGATCAGAGCGTTGGATTCTTCAATCCCCAGCAGTTTCTCACCACTATACCTCCCCCCAAGCGGTGGTTTCAGATTATACACTCCCCAGTAGAGTTGACAGTGTCAGACTATATACCCCCAGCGGAGTTGACAGTGCCAGACTGTATCTTCCCAGCAGAAGCGGCTGCTCCTTAGAGTTCGATGCCAGGTCGATAATCCCAATGCCAGATCCATGGTTTCTTTCCTTGAAGCAGAACCTCGGTACCGTATCAGTGTTTGCTTCCCCTGCTGAGTCATCTCTCGCAGATCGTGGTTGCCAGAACCACTATCGCTTTCCCCAACAGCAGGTTTTCAATGCCGTTCTCTCCCTAGTCAGAGTCTCGGTATTTCGTCATTGCTAGAACACCGTGTGGTGGGTCATTTCCCCACAGAGTTCTTTGCGTTCTGCATCTCTAACAGCCTTGCCAGGGTCCAGAAGATGGTGATCATTTCCCCAGCAGATCCCCTTGCCTCAGCTTGGCATTCTACCCAGCATTTCGCATCCCTGCATGTAGAATCATATTGCATTGCATCCTCCCAAATTGCGTAGCATTTCCATTTTCATGGAGCATTACACCATTGAAAAATTCAAACATACGCATGTAAGCATAAAACATTCTCGGTATCCCAAGTGATAAGCCAGAAGTTGTTTCCAGTACTCAGACTGAAGATTTTTCATGACTTACCTTTATTATCCCCAGCAAGTGTCATTGGCCCATGCGCTGCCTCTATTATCTTTCCCTATTTCTACCAATGCTGACAGGCATGAAGTTTTTCCAGTATTCAGACCGAAGTGACGTTCAGGCCAGTTTTCCGATGTTCAGATCGAAGAAGTTTCCGACGTTCAGGTCGATGCAACTTGTGGCGTTCAGGCCAGTTTTTCGATGTTCAGATCGAAGAAGTTTTCGACATTCAGGTCGATGCAACTTGTGGCATTCAGGCCAATTTTCCGATATCCAGATCGAAGTGGCTTTCAGGCCAGTTTTCCGATGTTCAAATCGAAGAAGTTTCCGACGTTCAGGTCGACGCAACTTGTGGCATTCAGGCCAGCCTCTCGGTGTTCAGACCGATATTAATCATCTCATATCTCCCGATGTTCAGATCGAAGTCATTTCCAGTATTCAGACTGATGAGCGGCATTCAGGCCATGGTTATTTCTGTGTTACCATTTATTTTGGTATCCAGGTTAACATTCTTTTTCGGTATTCATACTGACTCTCACCGTACCAGACGAATTCTTCTTTCAAGACCACCTTTTTGCCGATTCTGACAGGCATTGTTACTTCATTTCACTTCAGTGCAAATTTTCGGGCTTTTATTGTATTCAATCCCTTGATATCTCGAAAGCACGAAAGCCGCTGCTATCTTCTTTCCAGGTCTCCAGTTGATTGAATAGGGACAGCTGTAATACCCCAAAATTTACCCTTCATTTTTCCTGGAAGCATACGTTTTACACCTCATGCATGCATTCATTTTTAGATCATTTAGCATTTGCATTTCATCATGGCAATCAGAATATTTTTTTCAAAAAAAAAAACGAAAAAAAACGGAAAACGAAAAAAAAATAAAAAAAATAAAAGAAAAAATCTTGGACTTGGACCTCTCTCATTTGAGCCCACAGGTCCACAAAAATCAGGTTATAAATTCAGAGTTTCAGTGAAACAAAATTTCATTATATTCCTATTACCCTGGCTGGAGGAAAAAGATAGTAAGAGAAGAGTTAACAGAGTTCAGAGCAACCTCCAAACCCTGAAGGGAACTCAACTGCACAGAATCACATAAACCCTAAAGATTGTTTTGTAAACCTAACGGGTGCAACTCAATTTCAATCAAGCTCTTCAATCAGGTTTGCCCTATTCCCATTATTTTACGCCTTCAATTTGAATGTTCTAAATGTGTGATGTATTATGTATGAATGTATAAATAATGCCTTGAATGCTTAATCGTTTAATTTCTGAAGTGTATGCCACAGGGTTTGAGGTTTCTGAAACCATACTGTTATCCATGAAAAACCATACTGTTATCCATGAAAAAAATGCTTATCGTGTTTCACTAACCCTTTTGTTGAGTTTTTGTGAAGGCTCACGTGACTTTTGCAGGGATAGCTCGCTGGATATTCCACTTTGCTTGTGGGATACCATTTGGGAGATTTATTCTGATTGCCTTGTTGGCACATTTACTTTATACATGTTTGTTTTGTATGTGTTCGTATCCCCGCAGGTAGCGCGGTTCCTTCGCAAGGACTGCCTTTTTGCATGAGCATCCCAAACCCTAACCCTTCATTGATTTTTCTTCTCCTAACACGTTTACTCCTTCTACTACAGGCGAGTAAGTCTCCAAAGGTCGAGCATCCGGTAGATTGTGTAGTGACGTCGTTCGTCCAAAACCCAATCCATAACCCCGTAGTTAGCCGAACTACGGCGTGCTATGATTCTCATTCTAGATGAGATACGTAGGCATAAGACGCGATGTCTTAGCGAGCACAATTACCCTTAACCCCTAGGTAGCCGAGCTACGAAGACTCTGATTCTCATATTCAGATGAGATACGTATGCGGTGGATGCGACGTCCACGCGAGTCATTTTCATTTAACCCCTTTTTTAGTAAACAGCACAAGATAAACTCACACCCTTTAGACAAGAACTACAAAAGTGGATCCCGTAGAGTACTACGGATGCGTAGGGGTGCTAATACCTTCCCTTCGCATAATCGACTCCCGAACCCAAGATTTGGTTGCGAGACCTTGTCTTTTCCTCTCCTCTTTTCAGGTTTACTTCGAGCGTTTCCTTTCCCTCCTCTGGGATAAATAACGCACGGTGGCGACTCTTTTGTCATTTTCTTTCGCCGGTTGTTTTTTCGCATACTGTATTTTTCAGATTGCGACAACAAGCACAATATGGGGCGCCTTAGTGGAAGTAGTGGGAAAACGTGGGAGTTGATGGAAGTTGAGTTTGACACGTCATGGCAGGGTCTATGGCGTCAGCCATGGGGTAGGCCACAAGAACAAAATGCTGAATTTTAGGGTTTTTAGCCCTTTTTCGCTCCTTTTCTCGATCGGGGCTCCGATTAAAGTAAAATCCTAAAAACAAAGGAAAACACACCAATAACACAACAAAATGACAATAAAACAACTAGAATGCATGTGAAATCGGAGTCGAAAATACGTAAATTTCAGTGTTATCACTTTTATTGTCACTTATAAAAGGTGCGCAGAACGCTAAAGTAGTAAACTTATTTTTAAGAAATAAGACTCGTAAAATTAGTTGAAAACTGATTTTGATTTGGAAAGTTTACCCAAGGAGTTTCCTGATTTTAAATCTATCAACGCGTCCGAAAACAGTTTCAAAAATCGTTTTTCCTTAAAGTCATAAAAATTCCTAGTTAACTAAGTCAGGGTGCTTTCGCACTCCTTGATTCCTTAAAACTAACCAAGTTTGTTTCAGAAAACTCGAATTAAAAATCAAAACAGCCTTTAAAGCATTTCTACAGATTCAATATGTGAAACATCTCTTTAACCGTGATCCTTACATTCTAAGTTTTGAAAGATTTAGCCAGACATGGTAATACAAACAAACACAACGATATTGATCATGATGAAAAGTTGTTTTAGAATGTAAGGCGTAAAGAACAAGTAAAGCGTGTAAAATAATTAAAACGAGCAATAAAGATAATGGCGAGAAATTTAAATAAAGTAAAGACAATGACAGGAATTAAATAAAGTAAAGCATGGCAAGAAATTAAATAAAGTAAAGCATAGCAAGAAATTAAATAAAGTAAAGCATGACAAGTAAAATAAATAAAAGCGATTAAATTAGAACCTGCTCCAAACGGAGGCTTTAAATCTGGTACAAGGAAAATAAACCTTTGACTTTGAAGATAAAGACGACAGCAAAATCAAAGTGCTCCAACTCAATTACACTATGGTGCGATAACCCCTCGATGTGACGGATTACCGCTTTTACAGATGATAATATAGTTTTAGTGTTGTAAACTAAGTTGGATGATTTGGAAATGAACTAGAACGACCTATTTATAGAGGAATTCGGCAGCTTGCAAAGACCATGATGCCCTTCAACTTCTCCTTAGTGGGAACGTGAAATGCAAAGGTGGCGCCTGCCACCCCTTCATGGCGCCCGCCATGTGTGTGAATGGGAAAGTTCATGGGATCGTGGCGGTTACCTCCTGGTTGAGGGCTGATGTGTCATGGCTTCTCCTATAGCGGCCGCCATGCATAACGCCATGTGTACAATATTTGCTGAAAAAACCCTAATTTTTGGTCTTTTTGCTTCGTTTCTTCTAAAAAGGTCCCGAAAGAGCTAAATATCTGAAAACAACATAAAAGAGAGCATAACACAAGAAAAATGGTAATAAATACCTAATAAACATGTGAAATCCGAGTCAAAAACGCGGTGTGATTCAGTGTGATCACTGACACTGAGTATGATATTACTGCACAGACACAGAAGCATACTAAGGATAGGAACTATATTCTAAAACCTAAGTATCATACACAAATCTCTCATGATTATCCTTCTGCTAAAAGATCCAAAGTTGTGAGAAACTCTTGGAAAATTAACAAAAGAGGACCCGAAAGTGGGTACCTAAGGATAAAATTATTTATGTTGCAAACATCCTTAACAACTCAGCTGAGACACCAATCATGGTACTTGGACAGTGGATGCTTGCGACACATGACAGACAAAAGGTCTATGTTCCAAGATTTGGAACTTAAGCCTGTAGGCTTTGTTTGTTTCGGAGGAAACTAGAAAGGAAAGATCATTGGCTCTAGAACCATTGGTAACAGTAAACTTCCTTCTATTACTAATGTTCTTTTAGTTTATGGCCTAATGCATAATCTATTGTCCATTAGCCAACTTAGTGACAATGGTTATAATATCTTCTTTAATCAAAAGTCTTCTAAGGATGTTAGTCAGAAAGATGGCACAATCTTTTTAATGGAAAGAGAAAAAACAACATTTATAAAATTAGACTTTCTGATCTTGAATATCAAAATGTAAAATGTCAGAGCAATGGGTTTGGCATAGATGTTTGGGTCATGTTAGCATGAGAAGGATTTCTCAACTAAATAAGCTTGAATTAGTTAGAGGTCTATCCAAACTGAAGTTCGCTTCAGATGCTCTTTGTGAAGCATGTCAGAAAGGCAAGTTTTCTAAAACATCTTTCAAATCTAAAACTATTGTTTCTACCTCTAGACCGTTAGAACTTTTGCACATTGATTTGTTTGGACCAGTGAAAACTAATTCTATCAATGGAAATAAGTATGGATTAGTTATTGTTGATGACTACAGTTGATGGACATGGGTAAAGTTCTTGAAACACAAGGATGAGTCTCACTTTGTGTTCTCTACTTTCTTCTCTTATAGCAAACAGAAATGAGCAAAATAGTCAAAGTCAGAAGTGATCATGGTGGCGAATTTGAAAATAAACACTTTGAAAATCTTTTTTATTCAAATGGTATTTCCCATGATTTATCCTGTCCTAGAACTCCACAGCAAAATGGAGTTGTAGAAAGGAAGAATAGGACTTTATAAGAAATGGCTTGCACCATGATCCAAGAAACTAATATGGCTAAGAATTTCTGAGTAGAAGCAGTTAACACAGCATGTTATATTTAGAATAAGATTTCTATCCGACCTATTCTGGGTAAGACTCCTTATGAATCGTGGAAGAACAGAAATCCTAACATTTCTTACTTTCATCCTTTTGGATGTGAATGCTTTATGTTAAACACTAAAGAGAATCTTGGAAAGTTTGACTCTAAGGCACATAAGTGTTTACTGTTAGGATATTCTGAACACTCTAAAGGCTATAAAATCTTTAATACAAATACAAGAATTATTGAGGAATCAATTCATGCTAGATTCAATGATAAGCTTGACTCCGGAAATTCAATGCTAATTGAGAAATTTGCATATCTGAAGATCAATCTTTCAGAATCCAAAGAAATTGTCTCTGAAGAAAAAGACTCAGAAGGCAAGGCTAAAGAATCTGAAGAAACGACTCAACCAGAAGCAATCGTTGATCCAACTCATCAGAACAAGAGTAGATCATGAATTTCTCATTCTGAAGAACTGATTCTGAGAGACAAGAATGCTTCAGTCATACCTAGATCTTCATTCAGACCCTCTGAAGAAACTTTTCTAGGCTTGGTGTCTTTGATAGAACCCACCTCCATTGATGAAGCTCTTTTGGATAATGAATGGATTCTGGACATGCAAGATGAACTGAATCAATTCACCAGAAACAACATTTGGGATCTTGTTCAAAAACCAAAAGGCTTCCATGTCATTCGAACCAGATGGATTTTTAGAAACAAGCTGAATGAGAAAGGCGTAGTTGTTAGAAATAAAGCTCAACTAGTAGCACAAGGTTATAGTTAGCAAGAAGTTATAGACTATACATAAACCTTTTCTCCAGTTTCCAGGTTAGAGTCTATTCGTCTTCTAATTTCTTTTGTAATCAACCATAACATCATACTTTATCAAATGGATGTTAAGAGTGCATTCCTGAATGGTTATATTTCTGAAAAAGTTTATGTGCATCAACCTCTTAGTTTCGAAAGTTCTCAAAACCCTAACTTTGTTTTTAAATTGAAAAAGTGTTTGTATGGTCTAAAACAAGCTCCAAGATCTTGGTATGATAAATTAAGCAACTTTTTATTGGAAAATCATTTTACCAGAGGAAAAGTAGACACAACTCCCTTTTGCAAAACCTTTAAGAATGACATTCTGGTTGTGCAAATATATGTTGATGATATTATTTTTGGTTCTGCTAATGCGTCGTTGTGCAAGGATTTTGCTAAGTCTATGCATGTAGAAATTGAAATGAGCCTGATGGGAGAACTGAAGTTCTTTCTAGGAATTCAAATTGATCAAAAACCAGAAGGCATGTATATTCATCAAAGCAATATACAAAGGAACTTCTGAAGAAATTCAACTTATCAAAATGTAAGATAGCAAAGACTCTGATGCATCCAACATGCATTCTGGAGAAAGAAGAGGTAAGAAGTAAGATAAAAATCAGAAGCTTTTCAGAGGTATGATAGGTTCTCTTTTGTATCTAACAACTTTTAGACATGATATCCTGTTTAGTGTATGCTTATGTACTCGCTTCCAATCAGATCCTAGGGAAAATCATTTAACCGCTGTTAAGAGAATCTTTAGGTATCTGAAAGGTACTACTAATCTTGGTTTATTTGATAGAAAATCAAGTGAGTATAAATTAGTAGGCTATTGTGACGCTGACTACGCTGGAGATAGAGTTGAAAGAAAAAGTACTTCTGGAAGTTGCCAATTTTTGGGAGACAACTTAATCTCATGGTCCAGCAAGAGACAGTCAACAATTGCGGTTTCAACAGCTAAAGCTAAATACATTGCAGCTTCTGGATGCATCACTCAGATACTCTGGATGAAGAGTCAACTGGAATATTATCTGATATTTGAGAGTAACATTCCTATTCTTTATGATAATACTTCTACTACCTGTTTATCTAAGAATCCTATCTTGCATTCTAGATCTAAGCATATTGAAATAAAACATCACTTTTTATGTGACTATGTTCAGAAGGGAATTCTTCACTTGAAATTTGTTGATACATACCATAAATGGGCTGATATATTTACAAAACCCCTTGCTGAAGATAGATTCACATTCATTCGGGAAAACCTCTTTATGAAATCGTGTCCAAAATGAAAAGATGTTATTCAGAATGTAAAGTCTCCAGAACTCTAGGTAAGATTCTGAGATTGATGTGCTTTCTGACTCTGAAACTTGAAGCTTTCTGAAGTAAGGAAGTTTTTATGAATCAAAAAGGTTCTGATCAAAAGCAATCTTATTGATTTGTCTTCCTGATTTTGAATAATTGCTGCATGAAATGGTTGTCTTGTCATTTGATTTTGTGTGGTTCTTAGTGAAGACAATTGTCCCACTTTCTGAGCATGCGTGATTAAAGCTTGACACATTGGGTTTAACAATTCTTGGAATTAGGTATAAACCTTTACACTTCCCCCCATGTCTGCTTGCGCCTTTTGTCATCATTGCTAAAATTGTCTATTTAAACTCCCATCACTCACATTTTCACACTACGCGCACATTTATCCTACACTTTCAAGTTTTGTAAAACCTCAAACTCTCTCTCTCAATTGTTCTTCATCTTCATCCTCTCTCACTCAAATGGATGAACAACAATCTTCAATGGCTCAACAATCTTCAAAGATTGCTGAACAACAACTCTCTCAAAGTATATCAAAGGTTGCTCAACAACAACTGGTTCAACAACAGTTTCAACAACTGCAACTTGATCAGACTAAATCTCATCCGAGATCTGTATCTGTTGAAGGAACTCCCTCAGTCAAGGAAGAAATAAACGGCGGTACTACTCAGGTGGAGAACTATCATATCTTCACAAAGGTTGATCCTCCTGAAGTCTTGGCGTACTACATGAAGATTTGTCATGAAGATGGTGTTGATCCTTTGGTAGATCCCCTTAATCTCCCAGATAACTACCCAGTTGATCCGCCGCCTACTCCTTCTTACCAAAACCCTTGGTTTTTCTAAAAAGTTTTAGCATATGTGTTTTTATCTAAGTGTGTATGTATGTCCTTTATGTTTTTCTTGTTGCATCTCGTTTGTAGTTCTTGTTATTTATTTTCTTTTGTTTTTAAAATTGTACTCTGCACTACCTTTTTGGCATGTTTTTATTCAATGAAGTTGTTTTTGTTTCTCATTATTTACTTTGTCTTGTTATTCTTTTTTATTGATGACATAAGGGGAGAAAACATAATATTCTAAAGGGGAAGAATTAAAAGAGTTTATTTTTATATCTAAATTCCTAAGTAAAAAACCCAAACATTGTCTAAATGTTTCTGTTAATAAATACTTCGAGAAAAATTTGTTAAGTGTTTTTGCAAGGTTATCTCTCAAGATTCAGAATGGTTTGTCAAGCTTCTATCTCAAGAATCAAAATGATTCTCAAAGAAGTTTCTGAAGAAAGGTCTTCAAAGAAGTTTCTGAAGAAAGCTCTTCTAAAAGTCTATCAAAAGGATGATGTTATCAACCAGTGTCCTGGAAAAAATCAATCAACTCTAAAGTTAAATCATATTCTGACAGATTACTCACTATGGTACTTCTAAAGGTAAATCAGGAAAGTGTTCTTTCATTTTGAGTTTATCTTTATAGGACTATACATCTCAGGGGGAGCTTTGTGCGTCTGTAAGATGTATCCTTCTGTGATTATCCTGTGCAAAATTGTTCATCAAAATACATGTTTTATCATCATCAAAAAGGGGGAGATTGTTAGAACAAGATTTGGTTCTGTATCTATACCTTGACTTTTGATGATAACAATGTTGTATTTGTGTGAGAATAATTTTGGTACCCTAATGGTTTATTATTGTATAGCTTTAACAAATAATTCTGATTCTGATCACATGATGTGTAACATCACCAGTCTCTGAATTTTGCGTTCCAAATCCGCTTTTGTGTTTGATCAGAAAAATAGCAAGTGTACTATTTTTACCGATGTAGTAATAAGGAGTTTTCTTTTCAAGTATCGATCTCAGGGATTGCGTAGGAAATACTTATTTTACTTTGATTCTATCAGAACAAAAAGATAATGGTTTGGTTGTTTTGGAATTTTAACAATAAACACAACAGACAGTAAAATATAATTGATTAATATAAAATATGCTAGGGGGAGTGGTTGGTTTAACCAGTTATGAATTCAGTCAAGATTTCCTTAATACATATGAAACATTCAATTACCTAACCTCAGAATGTTCTTCCTTAAGTCCTTAAGGAAGAAACTATTAAACTACCAATTCTTACTCAAATGTCCATTCAATTAATCATTGGTTTTAATCATAAACAATATCAAGGTTTGCGGTGGTTTACAAAAGTTACTAGTCCTAGATGATGCAATCATAAACCCAATTGTGTGAAAACCCTAACAATCACAATCCTGTTATTGATAGTCATAGATCAATTTGTATTTGTCCGATACAAAAGCATAATAACATCACACAATTGAATTGAAATAAGTAACATGGTAATAAGGAAATCATTAGTTCAAATTCATAACATACGATCAAATCAGGACCACCCCCCTAACATAGGAGGTTTAGCCTCTCATAGTATTCAACGAAATCATAGTATGAAAATTAAACATTACAAAGAACTAGGAGATTTTGATCTTCAATGGTCGAAACCCTTGAATCTCGCCGTCTTCGAATCCTCCGTAGTAGCTATCTTCTCAATGCAGTGTTTTCTTTCGTACGTCAAAAAGTGTCTTCTCCTTTCTCTCCCAAGCCTTCTAATAGTTTCAGATCGATTTTCCCAAAGCAAAAAGTCCAAACTACCCTTAATGAGCATAATAGATTCACATGGCAAAAGTTGAAGTTTCTAAGTCGCGCCCATCAACATGGGCCGTGTGTGTACACACGGGTGCCCGTGTGTGCTTTCCAACATGATTATTTTCAGATTAAGTTACAGGGGCATCAACACGGGCCGTGTCCCTACACACGGGTGCCCGTGTTAACTCTATGTGTTTTTCCTCTCCAAGCTTGCTTTGCCTGACCAACAACACGGGCAGTGTTGTGGCACACGGGTGCCCGTGTTGAACTGCTGTATTTTCATATTTTTGCCTTTCTGAGTATCCCTAACTCCACTATTAGTGCTTTTAAACCTGTGCAACGGCCTGTAACAATAACACTACCAAAACGAAGCGTAAAAGAGACCTTTTTGACATAAACATGTAATAAAATGAAATGCGATACCAAATTAACAAAACATGATAAATGACTCTGAAACAACTATAAACAAACACAAATCTTACCAAAGTGATGAAAATACATCGGATTAATGGTGGGAATTCAATGGAAATGGTGACCGATCAGTGTTCCAATTAGAAGTTCTGAAAGACGTCAATATTGTTGTTGCAATGTTATTTCTGCTTCTACGTTATCTCACTCATCAAAAGCTTCTGAGGAGACTCTGTATTATTGTTGCAATGTTCTCTCAATTGTTTTGTTTCTGGCGATTGAAGTTATCAAGGTTCTGACTGAGGTTTCTGATGACTCTGAAGATTCTGAAGTCACTGAAGAACTCAAGTCAGACTATTGACGTTGTCAAGGTTCTGAAGTTTCTGAATCCAACTTTCTATTTACTTACTCTATGCTTCAATCATGTTTTATCAGAAGCCAATGAATCTGAAGATAAGATCAAATGGGAACGTGATCAAATAGTACATAGTACAAATCGAATAACTTTTCCACTACCTGATTTCATGGGCAAGGACTGTACTATTCATCACACTTGTCACTCAATATGTGGATGAAAGGACGGTACACGGTATCATTCCTTTCTCATCCAACAGTGGATAGCCGCTCAAGGAGCTTTGCCAATTTTTCCCTCCAACGGTCACGTGCTTACTCTATATAAGCATGCATTGGAGACTTGAAAAAAATGTTGATCTGCACAAGTATTTTGACAAGCTAATTTTCTGTGTGAAAAACTATCATCTTTTGCATATAGTGTTCTTTAAGTATTTATTATTCATTTGTGTAAATCTGCTTTTGAAGAAGCATCTTGTAACACATAATCTTTTATTCAAACAATTTGTTTGATTCCTTAAGAAGGTTATCCTTGAGAAGACAAAGAAAGTTGTTCTTTGTGAATCCTTGGGGAGACTAAGGTTTAGTTGGATCCTTGAGAAGACAAAGAAGGTTATTCTTTGTGTTTAATGTAATCTGTTGATTATAGTGGATTAAGTTCTTGTGTATAAGGAAAATCACCTTGGCGGATGGACTGGATTAGCTTTGAAGCAAACCAGGATAAAAATCATTATGTCTTTATCTCTTCATTATTCAACTTATTGGTAGAGTTTTTGTTTTGGAAAAAGATTTTACTTTGAAAACCCAATACAACCCCCCCCCCCTCCTTCTTGTGTTTTTCACACCTTCAAAGGCAGCTCTTGTCTATGACATAAGAGACTTAGACACTTAAACTACAATAGTCCCACTTTACTTTCTCAAAATAATATGATGTTCGGGTTTCCAATAATTGAAAAGAAACATAAAGTATGTGAGGGATGTTTACTTGGAAAACACCATCGATAACCATTTCACGAGGAAAGCTAAAGAAGTTTTGGAGTTGGTTCAAACTGATGTGTGTGGTCATATGAACAACTTATCTCATGCACAAAATAGGTATTTTATTCTATTCATTGATGATCTGACGTGTATGATATGAATTAATTTTATGAGACAAAAATCTAAAGTTTTGTGATATTTAAGAAGTTTAAAGATTTTATTGAGAAACAAAGTGTCAGGTCCATAAAATGTTTGAGAAGTGACAGGGGAAAGAGTACACCACCAATGAGTTTGATAAGTTTTGTGAAGAAGAAGGTGTAGAAAGGCATCAGATTGTTGGCTATGCACCTCAGTAAAATGGTGTATCCGAAAGAAAGAATCAAATTATAATGAAGATGGCCAAGTCCATGTTATTCAATAAAGGGATTCCTAAAGAATTTTGGCCTGAAGTTGTTAATACAATTGTATACCTTTTGAATAGATGCCCAACAAGATTTGTATGGAACATGAAACTGTTTGAAGTGTGGAGTGGAAGAAAGCCTTTAGTAAACAACCCTAAAGTTTTTGGTGTGTTTTCTATGCTCAAGTTTCTAAAGTAAAGAGGACAAAACTTGAAGAATCAAGTGACAGATGCATCTTTATTGGTTATAGCTCTGTGTCAAAGGGATATAGACTTTATAATTTGACTGTCAACCAATATGTTGTATTAGATGAAAATGCTTTTTTGAATTGGCAAAAGGAGTGTGTTGTGGAGAAAACAGTTTCAACAGTCATTTTACATCAAAATCCAACTTCTTCTAAAAGTGAGGAATTGTTTCATCTATATCAAATTCTCCATCTAACATATTATCTTCATCAAACTCTAGCTCATCATATCCAAGCTCAACTTCAATAAACTTAGGAGTTTAGATGATGTTTATGCTAGATGAAACTATTGTGCTATTGAACTTGAAAATTTTGAGGACATATTTAGATAAGATGCACAAAGGAAGGAAATGCAAGAAGAAATAGATGTGATTGAAAAGAAAAAGAATTGTGAGTTAGTGGAGAAGTTAGATGACAAAGATGCCATTGGTGTGAAATGAGTCTACTAGGTGAAAAATAATACAAATGGTTCAGTCTAAAAAGAACATAGTAAGACTTGTTGCAAAGAGTTATGTACAACATTCCAGTATTGATTATAAAGAGACATTTTCCTGTGTGGCGTGTCTCGACACCATTAGAGCGTTAATCTCTCTTGTAGCCCAAAAAGAATGGAAGTTGTATAACTAGATGTAAAGTAGGCATACTTAAATGGATAACTGGAAGAAGAAGAAGTCCATGTGGAGCAACCTGAAGGCTTTGAGATTGAAGGTTAGGAAGAAAAGGTTTATAGATTGAAGAAAGCTTTTTAGGGGATGAAACAAGCACCAAGAGCATGATATAACAATATTGACAATTACTTCATGGAGAAAGGTTTTGAGAAGAGCAAGAATGATCCTACTTTCTATGTCAAGCGAAAAGGTATGGTTTATATTATAATTGTCTCACTTTATATGGATGATTTACTCTTTACTCGAAATAACTTAAAGTTGATTGAAGATTTTAGAAAAGAAATGATGATGAGATATGAGACGAATAATTTGGGCATGCTACATCATTTTTTTTGAATTGAAATTTACCAACAGGATGATGGAGTCTTCGTTTTCCAAAAGAAATATGTTGAGAAAATACTGAAGAAATTTGGAATGTTTGATTGTAATCCAATTGATACACCTTTAGTTATGAATGAAAAATTGAAGAAACAAGATGGTGGAAAGAATGTTGATTTTAGTAACTATAGAAGTCCGGTTGGTAATCTATTTTATCTCACTAGTACGAGATCTGATATCATGTTTGTAACAAGTTTACTCTCTAGTTCATGAAGCCATATCCATATAAGATCAGCAAAAAAAGGTGCTAAGATATATTCGGGGCACTTTGGACAATGGAATAAAATATGACAGCAAGGTTGAAACTAATTTAATTAGTTTTTACATCTATGATTGTACAGGTTGTATGAATGATATGAAAAGCACCTATGGATATGTGTTTTCACTAAGTGTAAGAGTTGTTTCATGATACTCAAAGAAACAACAAACTATTGTTCAATCTTCTATAGAAGTTGAACATATTTCAACTGGCGAAGTTAAGGATTGCATTTGATTCTTTTCTTGATGCGTTTAGATTTTGGAAAAGTTCGACATGGTGAAGGGAATCATCGGGTCGTTGTTACTCAATAGGACAAGTTGAAGTTAAGGTCCGGGTCATTTTTATCAGGTCCATGATAGACACCAAATATTTATATATATAAAAAGAACACCTAAAAACTAATGTGATAACTCTATGAATATTATATATTTGTCATAAAAAGAACACCTAAAGAATTGTATCTAAATTTTCACGGTTAGTTATGGGTGTGTCTTCTCGGCCTTACCCATTTAAGACTGATCCAACTTAGTCTGTTCTTGTGAATATTTGACCGGAACAAGGCCTATCACATATTAATTCATTCTGAAAATAATAATAATAATATTATTATTATTATTAGATAGATTAATTATTATTAAAGAGAATAAGAGTGAGTGAAAAGTTATAAGTTATAATAATTAATAAATTACACATGAGCAAATTTCTCTCTTATTATAAGAAATGGCAGGTAAATAGCTTAAGAATCACTCAAATTTTCTTAATATAGTAATACAAATCACATTCATTGGATTTTTGTGATTTAAGTTAGATTTTCTTCTATGTATATACTTTTCATCAAAGTGAACAAAGCTAAACATGCGTCCAATATATAACCCTATATTCCGGGGTTCCTATATTTTAGTAAACCCATATCAAGATCAATAACTAATCCACCAAACTCTGTCTGTCACAAAAAACTATTGAACAATAAAACATTAACTTAACATAGCTAACTCCTAAATTTTATAAATGCCCACAACACCTCAAACACAAAATTTTCACATATTTTCAAAAATAAACCAAAGAAGATCTCCTCAAATTCTACACAATATGAACATTTCAACTTTACATGGCTTATGTTAGAAAAACATGGGACCAGAGATAGAAGAACTCGAGCAAATTAGTTCACGAAGTTCATTAAGAATTCCAAGAAACACTTCATTAGACATCAACAATGACAATTTAGGTTACACAAGTTTGAAGGACATTATGTACGATACACCAACAAGGTGGTCAATATATGAAGGAAATGTTCTTGACTCAAACATTGCTATAAGGAACGAGTTGGTTAAACGTGCAGCTTCGGTGTATTTACAATCTGCAGCACTTTTGGCTACTAGAAACCAAAACTGCATTGTAGCTTTCTGGGAAAGAGTGAAGGGAGAAGCTTCTTCATGGTGGAGACTTTTTGGTGGGAACACAATTAGGGCTTGTCTTTTGCCTGTTTTTCAGTTTCTTAATCATATTAGGAGGTTTCATTCACTGCCATGAAATTTGGTAAAAAAAAAGACTTTTTCGTCATATAGAATTTCATGGGCTTGTTCTTTGAATTTTTTATGGCATTGTTTAGATTTTATTTTTTTTATAAAGCCACTACTTGTATTTTTACTGAGGGTGGTGAAATTATGTATATAACATTGTAAATATACTCATAAATAATGAGATTTTTTTTCTACATTGTTAAAAATTCTACAGATACACTTTTGTTTCATGAAAATATCATTAGTTCCTTATTAAATTTTCTTCCATGATAAACTTTTAATTTTTTACTCGTATCCATCTAGTATATTTTTCTTCTGTTCATGTTTGTTTGTCTCTTATTTTTGTTTGTATTTCTGGTTTTATTTATTTATTTTGAATTCGAACAAATTTTCTCTTCTCCATATTTTTGTTCTATGTGTGGTGGAGAAAAATACTTCAATAGGAACAATCCTAAATATTCTCTCCATTCCAATTATATGACGTTAGGATCATTTTACATATTTAAACGAGAACTATACAAAATTGTTATTTGTTATTATATATATAAAAATTAAAACAATTATAAAAAATAAGTAATAGATGATATGAGAAAATAACTATTAATATTGCATTGATCATGAGAAATAATTCATAATTTTAAATAAGTTTTTTATATAAAATAATTTATAATTTAAATCAAAGAGAGTAATAATTATTTAAGGACACATAAATTAAACATAATTTAATTATTTTAAAAAAAAAAATTTACGTGTGCACATAAATTTTGTATTCAAATCTTGTGCCTAAGCAAATGCCGTTATGTGCTGGTATAGAAAATTTTCAAATGTATTAAAGTCATCGTAAATAATGTCCATTCTTAGCTAGCAAAAGATCCATTACATAAGGGATTTTAAAGACGAAAATTCAATGATGCAAAGTCGATTAATATTATTTATTATATATAATTTACACACAAGACTTAAGATGTGTTTTTTATTTATTGGACTATCTAACTGACTTATGCATTGGAGTCTTAATGTTGCAAGTTCAAATCCAGCATTGTCGAATTTGAGATTAGTACTGCCGCATTAGGAGTCTGTCATCACCAATCAATCATAACTTTGGTTTTAGTACGGATTGGTGGCGCTGTCTATGGGAAACGATAATTGGTCCCTTTGAAATTCCATGATCAAATCTCGGTTAATCCCAAGTCGGGTCCCGATAGAACCTTGAGAGGAATTCATCCCAACCTCGCGCCAAGGAACCCTCCGAACCTCCCCATGGGATGAATTGTGGTATTAAAAAATCATGATTAATTTAAAGTTAGTTTTTTAAAGCATCAAGTTGTGTTAGTATAGTTAAAAAAAAATATTAGAAGAAGAAAATGAAAAGGTCGAAATATAAAAAGGAGAGAGAGAGAGAGCTCTAAAATTTATAGAGATTCAGACCATCTCTTGGTCTACTCATCTTCTTAAGAAAAACTTCTTGAAAATTCCACTTATAATATATTTTGAGTTTTTACTATGTTATGCCCACGAACCTTACTAAAATCAACTAAGAGATTTTGACAGGTTGATCCTTCAAACAAAGTAGAACTTTTCACAGGTTGAGCTCACGAACTAAGATTGATATTTTGACCGACTGAGCTCGGAAACCAAACAGATATTTTTTAGGACAACCTCAACAATCAAGCAAGATAAAACTTCAAGAGAATCACACTCTTAATAAAATAGTTGAACATCAATACAACTAAAACCTCATAAATGTATTTCACTCACAAAGGTACTAAGGTAACTTTTAGTGTGTGTGTGTCTGTGTGTGTATGTGTGCGTGTGCGTGTGCGTGTGCGTGTGCGTGTGCGTGTGTGTGTGTGCGTGTGTGTGTGTGTACGTGTGTGTGTGTGTGTGTGTGTCTGAGAGAGAGAGAGAGAGAGAGAGAGAGAGAGAGAGAGAGAGAGAAAAGAATGATTTAAAATAGAATATTGGTGTAAGAAATATTGAAGAGGTGCCCTCCTTTTATAGGAGAAAATATAGCTCAAAAAGGAAAATGATCCATGAGCCTTTTAATGCTCATAATTGATTATGTCAGAAGTATAATCGATTATATAGAGTAAAATGGAAAATTTTCAATTTATGTTGTTACTAATAGACTATAAGCCTTAATATTCGATTATGGGGCATTAAAAAAGGAATAACTGACTATCCCTAGCTGATAATCAATTATTAAGTGTAATTTTACCTCATGGGATTATTTGAGTTTGTAATCAACTAATTATATGAGAAAAATACTTTCTGGTGTTTTTATCAAAAGGAGAGGGTCCTTAATAACATTTTGAGTGTGTTGGAGTTGCCTCAATAACTTGTGAGTTACTCTTGTTGAGAATAACAAGTGTGAGTTGGAAATTTTGAGAAACAAAGTGTGGGAAAGTCCCACATTGATTAGAAAAGTGGTGACTTGAGCATTTATAAGTGAGAGAACCCACACACCTATCACCTTAAGATTTTGGGAGAGTATGTGGTTTGTATCTCATAAAGTGTGTTGCTAATGTTGACCCCCAAACTGATGTCCCAACAGTGGTCTCATGAGCCTTTGGTTCGAGTGAAGGACCGTCTCACTTGTATCCTAAGTTTTCACCACAGGATGGTGGATAGGAGGAATGTCCCGTTGAAGAGTGTCAATGGTGGTACAATTATGTTTCGAGGTGTTTCAAAAGTTGAATGTTCTGGTTTTTACACTTAGCCTAGCCTAGGGACACTCAGCGTGCTGCAAATGCAGCTTCCAGCACTGGTGGCGCTCAGTCCCACTTTCGGCGCTCAGTGCGGCTGACTGTTTTGTGTTTTTCCCTCTGCATTATTTGTGACGTAACTTGAGTTTCGTAACTCGAAATGAGATGCGGTCGGATCTGTTGGAAAGATTGTATAAAGTTATATCTGATGGTGATGTTTATGAAAATTACTTGCATGTTTTACTTTGATGAATGGATTATACTTACCTTTTCTTATGTATGTTTATGACGTATTCCCTATTTCTATCAGAAAACGCGAATGGTATCTCCAATTGATGTGAGAACGAATGTGTTAGAAAGATAACATAGAGAACTATGATATAGAGAGAAGTATCTATGATTTATTCCATTATACCTTTCCCTTTTAGTTTGGTTATTCCCATCATAGTATGATCAGACGCATGTTTTCCTTATGACGTGAAAATGGAATAAGATAGATTAAGGCGGGTCATTTAATAGCTTTGACTATCATTCTTGTACCATGTTATATTACCTTGTGTGATTTATGTATATTATGAATCATATTATGATACATGTTATATATTATTGGGTGTGATGTTTGTGTATGTATGCATAACATGATTAAAAGACTATGATGATGAGTGAGGAAACATTAGGAGTAAAACTCGACTAATGACTTATAAAGATAATTTAGGTTATGAAATGACTTAAATGGTGATCCTTGGACGCAATGGTACATCGGTGTGTATCAAGGACAAGTATTCGATTGATTAACGAATCAATATACATTGTTGAAGGAGAAGAGTGATCCAAAATGCAGCAGAATTTAAAATTTCTCCTTTAATGATCCTTACCAATAGGCATGATCAGTGATAGAATCGTTACCTCTTGTGGCGATTGTAACCTTTGATGCAGATCTATGGAGCGATCACGAACGTTGAACGATGACAACGTCTCTACTCAGTCCACACGAACAGATTCCTTCAATCTCAGTGCTAGATGCTACGAATGAAGGCTTTGAGTGAGAGAGAGAGAGAGAGAGAGAGAGAGAGAGAAACGAAATTGCAACTACACAAATGCTTCTACACAAGGGTTCTATTTATAGAACCACTTGTGTGGGCTGCAAGCTAAAAAGCCCACTCAAGTGTATGTGGCCCATATCCTATAATATACCAAAATCACTTAAGCACGTGGTACCTTACCATATTTCGTATTCTATTTAAGTACATTGTGCCTTACGATGTTCTACAATTCACTTAAGGGCATCGTACATTACGGTATTCCTTAGTTACTCTATCTCTCATCAATCCGTCCTTTTGTGTGTGACCCTGTAGGTTTTCGCGACATTGGCAATTATATTAAATCACGTATTTAACATAATAAACAGTGAGCGGTATCTAGCAACACATCACTGCTATCCAAGACACGAAAATGTCATGTGATCTGACAAATCCTTTTGTGATAATACTTATGTGTGCAATTATCCTTTTGCCCTTATGTCTATATTGAACACAAGGCATAAACCGTATCATCCTTGTCCAGTTTAATATTGGGCCCATGGACATTTATCCTGTTACGCAGGATGGGCAAATTCCATCTAGGTCACTTATGTCCCTTAGCATGCTTCGTGGAGTACCCATCAACTGTCTTTATGGTCATCCAGTTATGGACAATGTTTGATCAGCAATAAGGCACTCGACTCTACATCTAGGATCCATAGTGGTTTCAGGTCGAAGGGTGGTATACACCATTATCACCATGAGAATAACTTATGACACTTTGCATAACATTCTACATAGTATTCTCATAGCGGGTCAATCCAGTATAAATATTACTCTTAATATTCATACCTATGTTTAAGACTTGATAACTCCTTATCCATGATCCATGAGATGTGATCAGCGGTCTATATACATAATAGTCTTAATGCTTTAATGTTATCTCACTTCACAATAAAGCTCGACTATGGATACTTTAAGAATAGTGTATTTATGTTTAATGTGATCTCATGATTAAGTCACACTTGATACATTAAACGGACTATTTATTCTATGGACTTTATTAGACAAACATAATAAAGAAAAAGCCTTTTATTATTAATAAATAATTCGATACAAGTACCAAAAGTATTGGCCTCTAGGGCTTACACCAACAATTGTATGGAACATGTGGAATATGTGAATGGGTGGATATGATCACACGGTATTTTGATGGAAATATATGAGAATTGGTGAATGTATCACCTAGTTTTTGATGAATACCATGAGAATTGGTTTGACATTTGGTGAGGAACCTTTGTTTCGAAAGTCCTATTTGGTGAGGAGTTTTGCTCCGAAAGTCCTATTGTTGATGAGAATTAATCACGTATTCGGATAGGTACACATACCATTTCAGAGGGATATGTAAAGCGGTAAATGGGGATGTGGCACTAATGATTTGTGCCTTAATTGGGTTTGAATCCCAACCATGGCGGGCATGGAGGAAAGGTGGACATCTAACTGAGTTTGAGCCCCACATGCTGAAAGATACTTTATTTGGGTTCGAGTCTCATACAAGTGATGGTCGTTTGAACTGGATTTGAGTCCCATAAGAGGGCTTGCTATACACCACAAAATTCGAATCATACGAGCATGAGTTAACCGAGCTTGGCCTACATGTAGGCCCGTTCGGGAATTGATGTTTTGTGGCTTCCGAATAGTGATCGACTGAGTTATGAGAACTCAGGTGACATGTTTCCATACATTATGAATATCCCTTAGACATTTAAGTCTTGGTTATATTGTGCGAGTGATACACAAGTAACGAAAGATAAAGACTTGAGTTAGGAATCTATTGTTGTTTCTTTTCATGAATTATTTACAGGTTATATGCAAGAGAAGTTGTCTATTGATGTTTCGGAGGATTCTGATTATTGTGATCTTCCACTGTGGATTATGTGCAATAAATAGACTGCACATAGATCTTAGTTTTAGTTTTAGGCAATATTGTCTAACATGTGTCATAGATGTATTGTAGTTTGGACATGTGTATATGATGATGCTATTAGCCTCTTATATTGTGTCAGTTTTAAAAATTAACACTTGTACGATATTATTCTAGATATATATTATACGGATTGTTACACAAGACTTATAGAGTAAGAGTCGTCGTAGAACCAGGGAACTGTCATAGAACAATAACATGGCATGGTTGTGTATATGTGTGTCCATTTGTGTATTTAAATGTAGTCATAATGGATTGCTTTCGAAATTAAATCCATGTTTTTAAACCAAAATCAACATAAATTTGTTTAAACTTGAATCATGTTCATGTTTAAACTTCTTTGTTTTAAATCCGGGATACTATAGGATCAAATATCTTAATTTGGGAACATAGATCAGTAGAAGATTTTATAAAAACATTCTTTTATCCTTTTGAAAGAGACCTGGGCATTTCCTATAAATTGTCATATTTGCTTCAGCCCAAAAATCTTTTTCATTGGTAACTAGAGCTGTATTGATTATCCAACCAAACTTTATGTCTTAGTAACATTTTATTGTTGTATTATTCTTTATCTTATGTTGTTATCTATGATGTTTGATTGGAGTTATATCGCCTACGGTATTATCATGGTTGTTTATCAACATCTTCTATTTGTAGTTTGAGTGGCTCTATATTTATCATTTACTCTTATCTGTGTCTCAAATTCTAATGAAACAATAGTTTGGACTGTTATTATTTTTGTTTTCATGTGTCCCTGTTATTATTTTATTATTCTCATATTATAGTCATTTTATGAGTAAAGGGATGAGAGAAAAGTGGTATCCACTGTGTTATTATGAAGATATTAGATGAACTTACTTGAGCAAAACTGGTCCCAAATAAAAGGATTGAATTTAAGTTTTACTTCTATAATTATCATTATGAACAAAAATATGCAGAAATGTTAAATCATTTTGTTCACTTTTCACTGTTAATTTATTGTTTAGACTGTTGCTCATGCTGGCTGAATTTATGGGGGAAGGAGTCAAAGGTCGTACGCCGCATATGTCGAAGTCAAATATCGAAGGGGAGAGTTATGTTATGATCTCACAACTTAAAAAATAAAGAGTGAGGTTTAATGTGTTTTGATGGCAAGATTATCAACACGATCCACTCGTGTTGGATTCAAGACACACATTATAAAATAAAATTTTAACTGGGGTTTAATAATATTGATATTAAGCAATGACGTGTGATTTGAAAAAGAAAATTACTTTAAGCTGCGCTTATAAAAAGTCTTAAAGTTAAAAGTTAATGAGATTTAACTATGGATCTTAACTGCCAAATCCATGAGTACGTGATCCCCAGAGCACAATAAACAGAGATCAACATAAGGGGCACAAATGCAAGCTTATCACCAAAGAGCAAAGGGTGTAAAAATTGTCCCCATATCTCTACAACTATGAGACCAGCCAGATAACTCCTCTCAATCAAGCCAAAAACAAAACCACCCTTCTTCATATCCGTGCTTAAACTACCTTCAGATTGATCAACTTTTTTCTTTGTCTGAGCAACGGGCACTCTTGTTTCATCCCTGTCGTAAGATTGTGCTGAAAAGCCTGACCAACTCAAAATGAAGTGAAGAAGCAACAACAGAACTTTGATAGGATACTCTTGTGCCTCAAATAGTAATGGAAAAAGAGAATAGCAGGATACTGCACACACAACACAACAATAATGTGATTAGAAACTTTTGCTTCTTTTTTCATACAAAAACACACTCCCTCGTCAAACAAATATTTGTCAGCGGCTGAGAAGTATAATTACTTTTTGGTGTTCCCTAATCTTTTATTTATGCTTGATCAACCTACTTTAGAAAGATCAATTTGTTGGAGTTTTACCCAACTAATTATACGTTTTTATGAAGAAAATGCAAGATTAGAACCAACTCAAACTCAGTCATTACAAAAAGAGATGACAATTTCACCCATTTCATCAAGCATCAATATCTGTGAAGTTTACTTTAATAAGAGGAGAAGGAAAAATGGTGACAGAGTAACCAAAAAATAAGAATCATTTGATAAAAAGTTTAATATAAGAATTTCAACATTACTGTAATAACCAACTACAAATTCAAACACCATAAAACATGCAGAATTAAGGATCTAAGCATTATTTAATAATGCATAATGGATCTCATCTTCAATAAAATTAGCAAACAACAACATCAACCAACCAAGCCTTATCCTACTAAGTGGGGTCAACTATATGGATCAACTTTTGCCACAATGTTCTATCTAGGACCATGTTTCTATCCAAATCGTTAATCACGAGATCTTTATTAATAATTTCTCTTATAGTTTTTCTAGGTCTACCTCTACCTCTAGTTTGATTTCTCTCCATCTGATCAACTCTCCTCACAACAGAATCTACAGATCTTCTCTATACATGCTCAAACCATCTAAGTCTATTTTCCACCATCTTTTCTACTATAGGTGTTATCCCAACACTCTAATATTATCATTTCTAATCTTATTATGTCTAGTATAACCAAACATCCTATGGAACATCTTCATATCTGCTACACTTACTTACTTTAGCAATTAGCAATGGGAGTAAAAAGCTTTGGGTCATAAATGACTTGCCTATGTTTGTGTTATTTTCATACTAAAGAAATAAAACTGAAAAAAAAAACATTATAAGCTGGCAAACAAATTGACAAGCATTAGCAGCATACCTAATGACAGCAAAAAGTAATGTTTTGCATCCTCTGGGGATTGTGCTGCAACGAAGGCAAGTGGAATTACAAAATGGAGTGATGCTTTCTCATGCACATGCCATCCAAAAAGAAAACCACATGTATACGCATATGATATCCACCTAGTAATCATCTGTGGTTGTGGATTCTTCCAAGCCTTGAAGAGACAAGGGGATAAGGCAAGTAGAACCATTATAAATGTTACGGATGGAGTAATCTGCATATTTGTTCATAACAGAATTAGTGTTTTGATGAAACTTTTGAGTGACAAAAAGCCAAGTGGTAAGACTAAACAGACATTAACCAGTTATAAAGCTCAGTTGCCGATGTCAATTGCATAGCTGCATCTTGAAAGTTGCAATAGCTGGCCAAAAATATGTAAAATGTAAAAGCTAAATGTAAAATAATATTATGCATTGTACTACCAATTATAATTCATAATATTTCACTAACATCACTCGTTAATATAAGTCTGTTGCTCCTTTTGAGTTACCAAGTTTTGCCTGTCATATGAACATTAATATCTATAATGTCCCACAGCTTTTTGGGGACGAAATTGAGAGTTTCTCTTATAATTGTGATTAACACTTCCATTTTTGGAAAATGTGAACAACCAATGACCAATCTCAGTAACTGGCAGCATCTTGGAAGTTATTACTAGCATAAAATGTGTAAGATGAACTAAAATTACGCATTCTCCTACCAATTATAATGTTTTCACAAATGTCATATTTGATGTTGTACTGGCGCTGATTTGGAGATAGCAACTCTTGGCTTCCATGTGAATATTATATTTATGATCTACATTTATATCCTTAGAAAATAAGACGAGGATCATTCAGTAAATCAGCTATATTTGCAACAAGATAAAATAAACTTCCAATCTATATAGCTAGGTTGTGGTGAATGGTTACAAGCTTGACATGATATAAATTTGATAACACCGCTCCCCTATTTTTATGGAAAAGCAGGCAGCAGATAAGGCATTTTAATCACTGTTCTATTATAGTGCAGGAACAGGATCAGTTTAACACAGGTGATAACAAACCCTTGTGTGCATTTTTTCTATTAAATAACAAGTCAATTTATTCAGGGAACAGAAAAGCATGAACACAAAACCTACCCGAGGTAGTACAGAAAAAGGGGAGGAATCCCCTACTAGCCCTGCAGTGAATGAAGCTGCTGGTGTCTGGATATTAAACCCAAGTTTTCTGAGTATGAAAGCAAGTCCTTTGTCTGACATAATATAGAATACCCAAAAATTTGGGGCCCAGTATGCATGGCAAAGCCCCCTGCCAAATGGAAACAATCGTTGGATGACTTGTTGTATCTGCAATTTATAATTTGAATAATCCAAATTAATAATACACGTTAATAACCATGTATTCATGGAGTGTCATGTAACATAAATTCTTCTTAACAGTCACCTACTATTTCCTTTATAAACTCCCAGAGGGCTTCATTTTTAATATCAAATTTTCTCAATTGGGCATGTGGAGACCGTCATCAATCATACATACCCACTAAAATTCCTATTGAACTTTTTTGAGGAAAAAGTAATCAATTTAGTGTAGAAACTTAGACACGGGGGAAACAACATCAAATATGGGCAAGCTAATGAGCAAAGATGAATTCACCTAAAAATCATATTTACCTGTCCAAGGTGGAAAAATGGCCCAAATGCAGATGCAAACACTGCTGCAACCAAACTTCCCATTATCAAGAGTCGACTAAAGCCTCTTACAATTCCACCCCAACAATAGTGCCTCAACAAATAAATAAAATAAACAGGCGCTGCCACTGCAAATAAATGTTTAAAGCACAGAAGAACGGCAAAAACAAAGCCACCTAACAAATCCCTTCCTTCCTCCAAATACGAAAGTGAAATCAGCAAAATCCCAATGAGAAATCCATTGTATTGGAAATGCACATGGTCCACAATTAAAAGCATCGGTGACCAAATAACCAATGAATAGATCAACTTTTGCTTTCTCGAATCCAGTTTCTGAGTAAGTCTATAAACCCCATAAAGAAGAGACAAATCAGAGAGTATTACAGTAAATCTCTGGAAATAAACCACTTTATTTGAGCTATAATTCAGTCCCTCTTGAAGGTGCACTATTTGGGGATCAACGAGGTGAGCAAAAAAGGATAGAAAGCGTTCAAAATAGGCAAAGAATGGTGGGTAATCTAGTGTCCATGGACTGGTCTCATCAAAGTACCAGCGGGAAAGAGGGAGGGAATGGGTCAAAGCCAGCCAATTGCGGTGTACCTCAAAGTCTGTACTGCGGTAAGATGGGAAAAGGAGAACTTTTACACACGTAGCTATAAGAAAAAACCACCATAGAGTTGTTTTGGGGCTACTAGAATTGCGGACTTCTTTGAAGCTTAGTTTCTCGTTTCCCATGCCGGAAGTTGGAAACTATAGAATAAGAAAACAAATATTACAAATTTTGTATTTAACACCGAAGCCCAACAAGGCCACTTTTATCACAGGATTAAAGAAGAGCTAGCGCAGTTTTCAATCCGATAAGGTAAGGAGACAGTGTAGATGAAAGACACGGCCTTTGAACTCCCTGCATGAAATTCAGCGGTTATCAAGAAGTTAATGGGAGTATGAGTAAACTTCACTGCCAATGTACTTGAAAAATACAGAAATATTAATCGTACATAAAATAATTAATTTGAATATGTAGAAGTAACGGGTACAGAACATTGATTCATATCTATTGGCAACACAAGCAGACCATTGATTTGGATATGTAGCATTGATATAAGCTATGAAGCACATACACCGGAAATACGACACTGACACTAACACTAACACGTCAACACCGATAATAATTTTTAAAAAAATAATAAATTAAACTAACCACAAGTGTCGGTGTCTGTTTTGGACACGAACACTGACACACCTTTTTTTCAAAGATGTCGGTGCTACCTAGGATATAAGTTAACACAATTTGAAGAAGCATAGCGAGAAAAATACAATCGATGTCAAGTGTTTTACAAACAGATAAAAAAAATCACTGAAATAACAACAAAGCTCAAGAAAATACATGACAAAGCACCAATGAAAGCATATAAAAACGTATTAGCCTGTTCATTGGAGGAAAATAGGTTTCCTTAATTCAACCAAATTTGGAAGACAGTAGCAAGAAAAAAATTGTAGTATATGAATTTAACTTCTTTATACTTATCAAAACTATACTGTTCCAAAGTACTAAACTATATCGTCAACCGCGGAATCACGGTGGGAGGTAGAGTTCCGATCTGCTACGACACAATTTGATCGGTGGTACATTACTTTTTCCAGATCGCGCTGGAATCGAATAATCGCGCGAGCTAAGGAAAATCGGAAATTAAAATTAAAATAAAAGAAGATGAAAACCTGGACGACTTTCTGGCTGTTTCGGGCGGTCGACTGTCGGCGATTGCGTTTTCCGGCCAGATTTGGCTTTTAACGGCCGGTGGAATCCAACTTGTTACTGATAGATACTACAGGCAAAGCGGAAGCGATGAATATCACGGCCCTCTTCAGAAAGAATTGCATTTTGGTCCCCAATTTTGGACAAATTGTAATTTTGACGTCGCTTATTTAATTTTTTTTTTACTACCCTATGAATTTGACCATGCATTTTGATGACTTAGCATTAAAATTAACAAAAACACCTTTTATTCATTTCTTTAATTAAAAAGAGAAAAAACAAATTTGATTAAAATTAAATTAAAAACAAATAAATTAAAAATAAACAATGAGCTTGAAGTTGTAGTTGAGGAATATGAACCTGAAGTTATAGAAAAGGAACCAGAAATTATAGTTGAAGATGATAAATGATTAATGAAAAATGATGAATACATGTGGATTAGTGAATATGGTAAAAGTGAAGACGAGGACGGTTTGAAATAATGAAGTTGATATTGATGTGGGTGAAAATTTGGATTGGAGTACTGAATTACCTTATCAAACTGAAGTTCAAACTTCTTTGAATACGTGTCCTATTATCGGAGATGAATTTGTAGGTGAAGTATGAGGATTGCATGTCAAACATACATGTTACAAGACAAAAAATAGGCAAGTCGTGACAGAATGCAAATAAGAAAGTTCATACATACACTTATATATACATTTAATGTTTCATCTGATCCTGAGAGGAGAGTCGAAGGTCTGAGGCTCGTCAAGGTTACTCTTAATGACGACAACTCTACGTCGAAGGAAGCCTTTGAGGCCTACTTTTACATGTTTTACAACTACAAACAAAATATTTTGACTATGGCCCTTTTCTTCAGTCGAAGATATGGAACAACCTGGTTCTGGAAGGCATTGCTAGTGTAATTATGTTCTTCAGAAGATAGATGATGAACACGATGTCCTAGACAACTTATTCGACAAGATAAACTAGAAACCCCGCAATAGCAAGTACTAGATGATGGAGAAGAAAAGCATTAAATAACACGATAGTTGTTTACTCAGTTCGATGAAACCACACCTACGTCTGGGGGGTTGAGTCCACAACCCAAGAAAGGAAATTCATTATTAGTAGTTTAGTACAATTAGTATTACAAGCAACAATAAACTCTAGGTTGTTCAATGCATCTTCCTAGCACTACCCAATAATTTTCTATTTAGGGTTCTCCTAAACATGAGAACCTACTCACTTTCTTCTCAATCACACAACCCGTGATTTGAGATTACAACTCAATAATCAATATTGAATATTAAAACTCAATTAGACAAACCTTATATGCCAAATGAATGAAACATAAAGGTTTACATACAGATGTTGAATTTACAACTCAACTAGACGAACTTACAACTATGTCAAGTTACTGAAACATATTGTGGTGTACATAAAATAACAAGGACTCTTGTAAACCTTAACACTCTAAAATCTTCAATATGAATGCTTGATTTCTAATGTAGGTTTGAGCTTCTTATATAGCATAATAACTCTGGGCTTTTCTCCTTGGATAATAACTTTAATTTCGTCCAGAATTGATGCAGAATATTTTCATTTGATTTCAAATATTTTCATTTGATTAAGTGATTAGGGGTATCTATACTGCAGTTATATTTACTTAAAGAAATAAAGATATTTGAAACTTTATAATCCATTTAGCCCAATGTTAAAAGAATCTAAATATTTTAGATTTAGTTACTTAAAAACATCTATTTTTCACAATTTAAAATAAAAACTAATATTTAATTGCATTGTATATGAGTTTGAATTTAGAATGTCTAATAGAGTAAAACAAAAAAGGTAAAATTTTGATTGGATTGTATTTAGACTTCAAATTAAAATTAATAGAGTGCAGTGCACCATTTACCATAACATCATCATTGTAAGCATGGCAAAGTTTGGCATGTATGTAAGCCATGCATATGTAAAGCCTTTATCATGTGTATAGAGTGTGATCCAACATGTATAATTATGTCATGTTAACAATGGTCATTATGGTATCACTTCCCTCGTCGATCTCTTATGCTCTCTAACAACTCTAGTCGAATTCAGTTACACTTCGTGTATCTGTTTCTTTCTCATTAAGAAACTATGATTGAGCTCACAGAACCACCATAAGCTATGTCACTAACAACAATGACGACACAACTTCAGAACCTTCTATTCATTGCACCAAATTTCTTCATCATCGCATTAATTTGGTCCAAAACTTTCAATCAAACTCTAAGAAAATAACTATCTATTGGGAATCAACAACAGGAGGGTGTCATAGTGTGCACAAAGTAGCAGTAAATCCTCGCATTCCTCAAAAATTCAAAATGGTGCAAGATCAAGTTGAAGGAAAGGTTTATGATGAATATGAAGCATGGATCGTGCAGGATCAGGCGATCTTCATCATGTTTCTCTCCATCATTTCATAGTCAATACTACTGTGTGTACTTTGCTGCAAACACACATTTGAAGTATGGGACAAGATCCATAAGTACTTCAATGCTCACATGAAGGTTTGTGTGAGGCAACTTCGAGTAGAACTCAAATCAGTCAAGAAAGGTAACAACTCAATTACTGAATTTGTTCTTTGTGTCCAAGCAATTGCAAATTCGCTGCTAGTTGTTGCTGATGTTGTTTTGGATCAAGATCATATAGATTATATACTTGATAGATTACCTGAAGAATATAATCCGTTTCTGACGTAAATGTATGGAACAATGGAATATTTTTCTCTCTCTATGATGTTAAGGTGTTTCTCTATGTTCATGAAGCACAACTGAACTAGTTTCAGCAAGAATTGGCTATAGCAAATGTGGCTCACGCAAATAATAAAATAGGTGTGATACGTGATCAGAACATAAATTATCCTAGCAGAGGCCGCTTGTTTCATGGCAGGGGGTGTGGTAGAGGATGCACCATGGCTGGTACTCAACCTACTTGTCATCTATGTGGCAAACATGGATATTTTGTAATGGATTGTTGGCACAGATTTGATGAAAGCTTTACCTATGCACCTGCTCAACTAAAAGATCATAATTTCTCTACTAACTCCACTGGTAAACATGTTGATGATACAACAGGCCCTTAAGCCTTGGCCTTGATGGCTCATGCTCATGAATACTCATTGCTTAAGGACCTTGAAATTCAAGCTTGGTTTGTTGACTCAGGTGTTTCACATCATCTTACT
This sequence comes from Lathyrus oleraceus, assembly GCF_024323335.1. Taxonomy (NCBI): domain Eukaryota; kingdom Viridiplantae; phylum Streptophyta; class Magnoliopsida; order Fabales; family Fabaceae; genus Lathyrus; species Lathyrus oleraceus. The sequence goes on along the minus strand of NC_066585.1, from coordinate 139,575,940 downwards.
TATAATCCTTATTTCTTGCATCATAAGAAATCATATAATGGTCAAAGTCGTGTCTGTAAGACCCCAATTTTGTCCCTAAGATCCCTCATAGCATCATAACATTGCATTGCATAGCCTCAAGGATCATTGAGCATCTTAGTTCCTTTTACCTTTGGGTGGGACTCCTTGTGAGTGGTTTGAGATCACCAAGCATGTTTGATTGTATATCTTTGCTTTTCTCATTTTTTATTTACTAACCAAAAGCACAAAAATATGTCACTAACATCTTTTGTTTGTAGCTTGAGCAATCACAAGGTCAAAAGCTTCTAGGAGATCCTTGGTACAAAGACATGGTCAAGAAGAGGTGAAAGCAAGCATGGTAATGGTTCCCAAAGCTCTCATCCATCAAATATGCCTCTCTAGCATCTCAATTCATCATTTTGATCAAAGCAAGTCAAAGGGTTTGAGGCCTTGTTCTTCAAAGAAACCCTAATCCATCTGTGCACCACAATGCCTTGCTCATGAAGCAACCTCAGCCCATGGTCAAATACAATCAAGGGAAGTTCTTTGATTCATCATTTCATGCATATTTGAACTTATTTGAGTGTCCTCAATCATCAATTTATCAAGATATGAGTCATGGACTTGAGAAGTTGATCAGTCAATTCATCTGACTATTTTGAAATGCACTGAGACCTAACTTTTTATGTGTTGGTCAAATGGAGATGATTCCAAAAGCAAAAATGTTCTTAAGGACAATATGAACAACTTTCATGTTCATCAAAATTTGATTTGAATCTTGAAAGACCATCTGCCATCCCAATACATTATAGGTCATTTTGACTGAAATCCTAATTTTGGGTCAACTTCCCAAGGACATAACTCATTCATTTTTTATTATTTTGAGGTGGGATCAAATGCATTGGAAAGCTTAAGATGTCTACTTCAAATATTATGTTGAAAAAAATTTCAAAATCTTAAAGTAAATACATGTGATAATGCAAGACATTATAGGTCCTTTTGGGTCAAAGGCATTAAAAGTCAAAAAAAGTCCAACTTCAAGTGCCCATAACTCTTTCATCAAAAATCCAAATGATGCAAAATTTAAGTCCATTTTGAGTGTCTTGAAAATATCTACAACTTTGATGTTGGAGGTATTTCCATTTGAAGCTTGAATCATCAAAACAGAAGGGCTTGAAAGTTGGCTAATTTTAGAAACCTTGCCTTGACATGTTTTGCACATCACACTTTAAACTCAAATTTCCTAAATTTCCATATTCCAAATGGATTTTTGACCAACATAACAATTCTTCCTTACATCAAGACCTTTCCAACCATTACTCACATGGCTACATTTGGATTTAGCAAATACCATTTTCAAAGAGGAGAACTTTAAGTGCATTTTTTGGAAACTTGATACAATTACCATGCATGAGCTGATTGCATCAAAATTGCACGTCCATTTCATTCATTCTTGATCTCAGCTTGCCAATCCATGTGGAATTGGGCCCTCCATGCGCCTGTACAGGCCCATGCATGGAGGCCCCCTTCATTCATGCAAGTTTGAAATCACACTTTCAGCATGGCATTGGCTATAAATACATGGCATGAGAGCTTCCATTGGACACACGAATTCAACCTGAAATGCTGCAGAAATCTTTCCCTAACCATCACTAAAGAAGCAATTGCATTTTTCTCAAAAATTTTCAGATCTAGAATTCAGCTTCATCTGGTTGTATTCTTAGATCTAATGCTTCTAGACCTTCACCATACACTTCATTGAACTTCTGTTTTGATAAAGCAAGCAAGGTTTCAAGCTCAAATCACTAGAACTCAAGCTAACATTCTGTCGCTCCCCAGGATTTCCCGAATCCAGGTACAAACGCGAAAAGAGGCGGCGAGAGGAAAAAGGATAGAGTCGCCAGCTATGTACTTCTATCCCAAGAGAAGGGAAAGGTAGTACTGCATAACCTAGGGGGAACGGATAAAACAAGTCTCGAACCAAAGAAACTGAGTAAGGGGGCCGGTTACGTGAAGGGAAGGTTATCGCACCCCTTCACGTCTGTGGTACTCCACAGGATCCACAATTGCTAGTCTATGTCTAAAGGTGTGTGTATAAAAGTCCTATATGCAATGCAAAAGAGAGAAAATCAAAGTAGGGAAAACAAAGAGTTATTGCTCGCACAGGCCCTACCCTGCTGCATACGTATCTCAAGAAGGATTGAGAATCAGAGCACCGTAGCTCGGCTAACCTGTTTCTATTTGTTTTATGTTTTTTAGGTGGACGACATTACTACGCAATCTACCGGATGCTCGACCTTTGGAGACTTACTCACCTGTAGTAGAAGGAGTTAACGTGTTCTTAAGAAAAGAAAATCAAAGAGTTTGTTTATGTTTTAGGAATGCTCATGCAAGAAAGGAAGTCCTAGACGAAGGAACCATGCTACCTTAATTGGCATGCAAACGAGAGACTATACGAAGTCTAGCAAACCTATGGGGATACAACAAGAAAGTCTCAAGAGAGAACAACGAAAACTGGAAATGGAATGCCAATCGCTGGGCTTACATCCAACTCCAAAACAGATGGGAAACAGAAAGCCAATCGCTGGTCTTACATCTAACTCCACAAACAAACAAACATGCTAAGTAAACAAGCAATCAAACAACACACGTTATATGCAAACAAGTGGCTCATACAAGGCTAGGCTTTAGTCGAGGGGGTCATATCAACCTCGACAGACAAGCCAACACTGGAAGGGGTGTCTGAGGCTCTTAACCACTGACATTGACCGTCAGGGTGAGCAGATGAAAGGTAATGAGGGTTAGACCTCATAGCTCTTAACCCTGGCCTGGGTGAGCTTGAATCAAAGAAGGTGTGGGGGTCTAGAATGAGGGACCCTATTCCATAATGACTGACTCTATATACAAGATCTTGGGTGTTTAGTCAAAATGCATCAGCACGTAGTGCGAGCAAGATGAAAGACTCAACTGAATAGCAGGGGATTGATTGCAAATCCCTTCTATCTGCCAATTGCCTCTTCACTTAGGAGGTCTTGAAGTACATGGCACAAATATAAACAATCACAGACATTGCCTCTTAAGGAGGACTTCAGCCAAATGCCTGTCAAACAGAAACGACAGGGCTTCCAGACTACATGGAGTTAGAGGATGATTACATAGGTGGTATGTCAACCACAAGCAAAGCAACTCAAGCAATGAGTTAAAGCGTCTAAAGTACCTGTAAGAAAGTCAAACCAGTCAATATTCACATTCAGACAAATCAAACAGACAGTCAACAGTGTTACAACCAATATGCACACAAGGCAAGTCAACAACTCAAGGGAGTTCATCACCCAAGGACCTACAACACAATCAAGGTTAGTGGACAAAGCAAATTTGCATCTCAAGTCATGATATTGCATCAACCACTAGAGCTAATAGCTTGAACCTGAAATACAAAGCTCAAAAGATGAGTACAGACCACTAGTCCAAGACTAGGGTCAAAGGCAAAGAAAAAAGTCAAAACAGCAACCAATATTCAACATGAAGCACATTTATTCAAGTAAGAACATGTCCTAAAAAGGACCAAACCTAAATCAAATGGCAAAGTCATCTCATGAGCAAGATATGGCAAAGGTAATTACAAAGCTCACAATTGGTCATCAAGAATGAAAATTCCATATTACAACAGAAATGAATCAAACAATCATGAAAATTTTTATGTGCACACAACATGTCAAATACAAGCATCATGCAAAAGATTGGAATCAGAAGAGATCAATTGACATGTCAATGAAAATGAACAAGTATGACATCAAATTGTGTGACACACATTGTCACACCATACAATCATGTGTCTAAAACAGAGATGAAAAATGATAAAAATGCACAACCAAGCCTCAAAAATCATGCTACATGTTGGGAATCAGCATACCAAATTTCAAATCAATTAGCCAATGTATGAGCATTTCACAATAGAATTGGTACAACATGTCACATTTGCATACATGTTCAAAGAAGCAAACACATTTAAAATTCCAAAAATGATAAATCATGAAAGTAGCATCACAAAATAATAGACATCCATATGAACATGTAGCAAAAAATTGGAAGTGATTTGGATTAATTTTCTAATTGTTATGATTTTTTGAAGTTTGAGGAAAATAATGAAATAAAATGGAAAAAGCACATGATAAAATGGAGGGAAATGGAATTGAATTGATTAATTTGAAAAAAAGCATGCAGCTGGAATCAAACCAGGTACAAGTGAAAATGCGCTGGAAAAGAAAATAAAATCACAAAAAGCAATTGCCAGGAATCGAAGGAGGTATGGCGCGCTAATCAAAACACGGTCGTTTTGGCAATGTGAGGAATAAAATGAAAAAAAAAAAAAGAAGCGCGCTCAGTGAGGATCGAACACAAGACGCGAAGGTGAGAGGCGTCCAAACAGTACACATGAGGCGCTGAACCAGTAACCCTAACCTACTATTCATGCACGGTGGCCAGCGGTTGTTTCCACCGTCTTCTTCATGAAGACGGTGGTGCTACAGGAACGCTCAACAAAATTTTCCCAGAATCATGCAAATTATACATCAATGGAAAGCTTATTCAACAAGGAGCACGGATCTACCATTAATTCCAGCTAAAAGTCCATGAATAATGAGAATCGAATGAAAACATTTTTGACATTCAAACTTCTATTCAGCATAACTCAAGAAATATTCATCCATTTTTCATGAAATTTATATCAGCATAATCAGCATGAAAAACTCTACACAATCATGGCAATAGAATAGAGAAACATGAGATTCGAAATTTCACCTTCTTGAAGAGTAGTCAATGGAAACAGTGGATTCAAGGCCTAGCAATCTCCAGATTCACTCCTATATTGATGTTATGAAGCTTTGTGCGTGAATTGAAGCTTGATATGGCTTGGATCTAGCTCAGATTTCAACTTCCATCTTCATGTTTTTGAGCTTGATGTGCTTGATTATGGCTCGAATTCTTCAAATGAATGCTTGGATCTTCATCAACAACACTCAACAAACCAGAATATGCAAGAAAATTGCTATGCTATGTGAAGAATTTTGAAGTTTCAATTTGGAGAAAATTTGGAGGGAACTTGAATCTAGATCTAGAATGTGTTAGAATGAGCAAAACAGTTACAATTAAGCTTTTATATGTTGTGTTAATTATGCTGTAATCATGATTAGGCATTGGCTAATGAAATTTTAATGAAAAATGAGGTGTTATGCACAATTGGAAAATTCACCCTATGCATGGCAATATGAACGTGAACAGTACCATGTGCATGCTCAAAATCACTTAAAATCATCTCATGCACATGTTGGGATTTGAATTAAACATGTATGATGCACCAAATTTGAATTTGGCATTTTCCCTCCAAAATGAACATGCATGGGCAAATGATTATATGATTAAATTTCATGCAATGCAATGTGGGATTTGGAAAATATGAGTCATAAGGAGCATAATGCAAAAAGAGGCACTCAAATTGGAGCTTTGGATCAAAAGTTATGGCTCTTGGAAGTTCCATGCACACTTTGCAATCATTTAGCCATAAATCCTCAACCATTCATCAGATGCTCATGATCTTGGACTTTTTGGAAATGGAAGAGAAAGATCTTCAACTTTCATGTTGGACAAAATTTCATTTGAAGCTTCTTTGATGTTGGAAAGTCAAGTTGAATGTGGTCCAAAAACTTGCCATTTTTGGAAACTTGAAATTACAGGTCACTTTCCATTTTTGGAAACTTTTGATCTGGCTTCAAAATCTTCAATGTAGATGTTTGTCATGATGAGTGAGCCTCTCTTGGACATGAATGAAGTGTCTCAAATCATTTCTCCACCTCCTAGCCCTCAGTTGACTTTCAGTTGACTTGTATGGGCCTCAGATGACTTGGCAATGCACTGATGGCTCTGGGCCTCTAACACTTGGTCAAGTTGCTTCAAAATGAACCTTGGCTCATATAAGCTCTTCAGAACAACCATGTGGCTTTCATCTCAAGGAAAAACCTGGCTCTTTTGCACTGAGGAATTCTCTTGATGTTAGTGCTGAATGCAATGATGCAATGCAAGATGTAATGATAAATGACCTAAAAAAATGAAATGTATGCATGAATGGGGGGTGCAAATTTGAGGTGCTACAGCTGCCCCTATTCAATCAACTGGGAACCTGAACGGATGAGAGCAACGGCTATCAGACTTTCAAGGTAAACAGGGATTGAATACCAAAGAACTGTAGAATTTGCACTCTGCTGGGGATGATCAAATAAACAGTCGACTTGATATACACTGATATCAAGGAAAGCGGGGCCATTTATCGATGGCGGCTGGTGGAACAGTCGACTTGATATACACTTATATCAAGGAAAGCGGGGCCATTTACCGATGGCGGCTTGAAAACAGTTGACTTGATATACACTGATATCAAGGAAATCGGGGCCATTTACCGATGGCGGCTTGAAAATAGTCGACTTGATATACACTAATATCAAGGAAAGCGAGGCCATTTACCGATGGCGGCTTGAATACAGTCGACTTGATATACACTGATATCAAGGAAAGCGGGGCCATTTACCGATGGCGGCTTGAATACAGTCGACTTGATATACACTAATATCAAGGAAAACGGGGCCATTTACCGATGGCGGCTTGAATACAGTCGACTTGATATACACTGATATCAAGGAAAGCGGGGCCATTTACCGATGGCGGCTGGTGGAACAGTCGACTTGATATACACTGATATCAAGGAAAGCGGGGCCATTTACCGATGGCGGCTTGTGGAACAGTCGACTTGATATACACTGATATCAAGGAAAGCGGGGCCATTTACCGATGGCGGCTTGTGGAACAGTCGACTTGATATACACTGATATCAAGGAAAGCGGGGCCATTTATCGATGGTGGCTTCGACTGGGGAGGAACAAGATGTTTACAACTAGAACCAGACAAGACGTTTACCGACGACTCTACTGGGGATTTTGATATTTATCAACGAAAGAATACACGACCAGACACTTACCGATGACTGGGAAAAAAGATACACAACCAGACGTCAACGGACGAATGGGAAAAAACTCGACGTTTACCGACATCGAAAGATGATGTTTACCGACACCAAAAGAAAGGACGACCAGACATTTACTGATGACTGGAAAAAAGATACGCAACCAGACGTCAACGGACGAATGGGAAAAAACTCGACGTTTACCGACATCGAAAGATGATGTTTACCGACACCAACAAAAAGGACGACCAGACATTTACCGATGACTGGAAAAAAAGATACGCAACCAGACGTCAACGGACGAATGGGAAAAAACTCGACGTTTACCGACATCGAAAGATGATGTTTACCGACACCAATAAAAAGGACGACCAGACATTTACCGATGACTGGAAAAAAAGATACGCAACCAGACGTCAACGGACGAATGGGAAAAAACTCGACGTTTACCGACATCGAAAGATGATGTTTACAGACACCAAAAAGGAAGGACCCACACGGGGATCAACATGACACCTACTGGTATCATAAGGATGACATCTACCTACGTCAAAACAAGGCAGACACTTGCCGGGGGCCACACTGGGGAGTCAAGCTTTCCTTCCAAGGACGGATGAGGAAATAAACCTCTCTGGGGATTATCAATCCTGCGAGATGCAAAGGGGAGGAAAACTCCTGCTGGGAAAGCACATGATCACTTTGCTCGCAATTCCTGATTCAATCTTCCAACTCTGTGGGGAATAACACTGCTACTGGGGATGCTTGATGATCTATCATTCTCGAAACGGCAGAGAAACCAATTCAACTGGGGAGTCACTTGTTGGGGAACAACCAACCTCTCAACCATGCTGGGGAAACCAACTCTGAAATTGCCCTAGACGACCCAACGTCGCGATGCTAAACTCCTCAGAGTAACACCCTCACCAACCATCTCAACCAACTCTTGAATGGTAACTACGGCTAGGACCAGCTTATGCTTGCAATGCTGATGCATGAGTTTTACAGCGTAATGCTCCATAACCATGGAAATGCTACGCAATTAATGATGCAATATGTTATGCTTTTCTAAATGATGAATGCATAAAAACATATCCCCCTCCGGGGACTCTACTGGGGAGCTCGAGGAACTCTGCTGAGGAACTCTACTGAGGAACTCAGTATCACCCCAGTCTCCACCCTGCTGGGGAATAGCACTGCTGCTGGGGAAAGGATGATCCTCACTGGGGATGGCCTCCACCGAACTCGATCCTCTTGGTGACTTCGCTGGGGAAACCACCACCAATACAAACCTCTGCTGGGGAAACAGCAACCTCAACCCTAATGGGGAAACAACAACCTCAGGCCCAGCTGCTGAGGAACAAATTACCCACAGACACCTCCGTTGGGGAGATAGCAACCTTCAGGCTCACTGGGGAACTAACAACGCCCACCTCCGTTGGGGGAGATAACCATCCTGACCCTGCTGGGGAAAACACTCTCAACCCTGCTAGGGGAAACAGCAACCTCGGACTTGCTGGGGAAATGGCAACCTTCAGACTAGCTGGGGAAATAACATTCTCAACCCTGCTGGGGATTACAACACTTTAGGCTCGGCTGCTGAGGAAAAAATTACCCACAGACACCTCCGCTGGGGAGATAGCAACCTTCAGGCTCGCTAGGGAACTAACCGTCCTTAGACTGGCTGCTGAGGAAACACCGATCTCGAACCCGCTGGGGAGATATGGCCTATTTGACACGGAACGCCCATCGACTCATCAAACATTGGTGTTCACCATCCAACCACAGTGTCGACTTTTCACTTTTGAGAGCTCCCAGACTCATCTGGTCTCTTCTGATTCATCACCTTGTATTCTCAGCTTTTCTCTGCTTCGGGACAATCGATCTCCTCAGATCCGGGCCAACTCTTTAATCCTCAGACTTTGAAGAGTCTTCTTGATTACCCTCTAGGATCGTCGTCATTCTTTCGTCGTCTTTTCACCGTTCTTCTATCCCTTGTCCCTGATTGGACTCCACAGGGATCTTTTGTCGAAAGGCTTCACATCACAACCTGCAAGTGAGTGAAAATATCTAACAGCACCTGCAAAAGAGATCGTTAGATAAAAAACGTGCCCCAGGCGTGCCAAGATTTCAACACTTGGGTTACTCAGACTTCCGAATAAGATTTCACGTTTTCAATCCTATGAACATGCCTTGGAAAAGACCCCTATGTTTCAAAATGCAAAGATTCTTTATCAAAATAAACGGATGTTTTTGCAATCAAAGCGGTAATGAAAACAAAAACAAAATTATTTGACTGAATGTGCATTTATTGACTGAAAAAAAGGTGGCTCAAAACCGAGCAAAACACCAGAAGCAATCCCTGAAAAGAGGTAATTGCGCACAAAAGGAAAATCTATCCTAATGGCAATGTGAAACCGTGATCTCATCGAGTTCCAACTCGGTTACACCCCATACGTCCTCAAGACTTTCCGCACTTTCTGCCTTCTGAACAAGACGCTTCCGACCGATCTCTGCCGGGAATTATCCAGGTGTCTCACCCAAAGTAGAAACGATCATGCTGGACGCAGTTGTTCGTTTCAATCCCTCTTTTGCCTGGACCGCCCTTTCGGGTTTTCAGTCCACCGGGATACCCTTTTTTTTTTCCCAAGCCTCCCTTGTGGGGTTTTCGACTTGCCGGGTGTATAGTTTTTTCTTTTTATCCCTAATTTTTGCCCGAACCTTTTCTCTTTTTTTTCTTGGTTCGCCGGGATGCCCTTTTTTGCCTGGACTATTTTATTCTTTTCGTCCAGCGGGTCAATTATACGAAGTATTTTTTTAACTGCGTCCGCATTCACAGGGGATGGAAAATCCTCACCATCCATGGTCGTCAACAACAAGGCTCTGCCAGAGAAAACCTTCTTGACCACGAATGGGCATTCATAACTGTGTGTCCATTTGCCCCTACGATCGTTCTGAGGAGGAAGGATCCTTTCCAACACCATACCTCCCAGGTGATACCTACGAGGTCGCACCTTTCGGTCAAAAGCCCGCTTCATTCGTTGTTGGCACAACTGCCCATGACAAACGGTTGCCAGCCTCTTTTTCTCAATTAGGCTCAATTCCTCATACCGAGTCCTTATCCACTCAGCCTTTTCCAATTCTACATCCTCTTACTGACGGAATCTGGACCTTGACCGGTAGCACGGTTTCCATCATATACGAGTGGGAAAGGTTTTGCCCCAGTAGACGCACCAAGGTTCGATACCCAGGATACAAGCTTCGTACTCAATCACACTGTTGGTGCATCTAAATGTTAGCCGAGCAACAAAAGGAATGTGGGCTCCTTTCGGCGTAACCAAAACAGCATCAACTTCACTATCATTCATGTTAATGGCCCCATCAAACATCAGAATCCGTTCGGATTCAGGGTCAAGCCCCCTCCTCCGGGATTGGCTCCTCACAATCTTTCGATTTGAGAACCATGATGTCCTCATCGGGGAATTCAAACTTCATCGGTTGATAATCCTCAACAGGTTGCTGGGCGAGGTAATCAGACAATACACTCCCCTTGATTGCCTTCTAAGAGGTATACTGTATATCAAAATCAGCCAAAATCATTTGCCCTCTCGCAACCCGTCAGGTCAATGCTGGCTTCTCAATCATATACTTGATCGGATCCATCTTGGAAATCCATAAAGCGGTATGAACCAGCATATACTGTCTTGGTCGGCGAGCAGCCTATGCCAAAGTACAGCAAGTTTTCTCGAGCAGTGAATATTTTGTTTCACAGTCGGTAAACTTTTTGCTAAGGTAAATTGCATGCTCTTTTCGACCAAACTCGTCATGCTGACCCAATACACACCTCATAGACCCCTCGAGGGCTGTCAAGTACAGAATTGATGGTCGTCCCTCCACGGGAGGCAGAATCGGAGGTTCCCGCAAATATTCTTTTATCTTTTTCAAATGCCGCTTGACAATCGTCATTCCACCTGACCGTCTGATCTCTTTTTTTGAATATGGGTTCACACGTGGCTGTTAGATGAGATATGAACCGTGAGATGCAGTTCAATCTATCTAAGAAACCACGAACCTCTTCTGTTCTCGGTTCAGGCATTTCTTGAATTGCTTTTTCTTTTTCTCTTTTTTTTTGTAGCAGGATCAACCTCGATTCCTCTTTTCCGCTCACGATAAGCCTCAGCAACTGACTGGACCACACTCCGAAAGTGCACTTATTCGGATTCAACCTTGGTCTGAATTGTCTCAACTGGTCAAACATCTTGGCCAGATCCACCAGATGCCCCTCTTCTACTTGGGACTTTGATATCATGTCATCAACATAGCATTCGATTTCATGATGAATCATATCATGAACCAAAGTCACCATAGCTCTTCGATATGTGGCACCGGCGTTCTTGAGACCGAATGGCATCACCTTATAACAAGAAATACCCCACGGTGTGATGAACGTTGTTTTCTTCATATCATCTGGCGACATCTTAATCTGATTACAGCCAGCAAAGCCATCCATGAAGGAAAACACTGAGAACTGAGCTGTATTATCTACCAACACATCGATGTGACGTAATGGGAAATCATCCTTCAGGCTAGCTCTGTTCAAATCTCGGTAGTCCACACGCATCCTCACCTTTCCATCCTTTTTTCAGCACCGGCTTCCGCTTTGCTGGAGGACAATCTTCTCTCAATGGTAGCTTGTGCACCACGATATCGGTATCCAACCCTGGCATATCCTGATACGACCAGGCGAAGATATCAACATGCTCTTTCAACAGTGCTACCATTCTGCTCTGACATTTACCTCCAAAGCGGCCTCAACTTTCACTTTCTTCCTGACCTCCTCGGTGCCTAAATTAACAGCCTCGACCTGCTCTTCATGCGGTTGAATCACCTTCTCCTCTTGTCTCAACAACCTGGCTAATCTTCCAGCAGATCACAATCTTCTTCGCCTTCTTCTTCGGCATGATAGATCGAATTATCGAAGTCATACAAAGGTGTAACCGAATTGTTATCAATGAGATCCAGAGAATACGAAAGTTGGAACGAAGCCAATCAAAAGGAAGGAAAAACATTGCCATTTTTATTTTTGTTTTAAACTGTAAGAATAAATGAAAAAAACAGGGAACACCGCTTTTAACTACAAAAAACATCCATTTATTAATGATGCAAAATGTTGCAAAATGAAACACATGAGGTGGCCCTTACAATGGACCAATACGTTTCGGGCAAAACATATGGCTTTCATGCAAACAGAATTGAAAAACAGAAATATTACTCTTCACGATGAGTGACAGTGATGATCTTTGAGGCCTTCCAGTTCCCTGGTACGCACGATTTTATCCACGAGTCAAGCTCGCAGTCACTGTCAATCTCTTCACCCACCGCGCAGGCATGATCTGGATCTAGCATCCCAGCACTGGTGAATGTGAACGGTTGACGACGTCCTCTGTTCTGTTCGGACGAGCCTTGGTTTGACTGATAGCCAACCCCAAACCTATCCGCTTTCACCGCAACGTCTACCATTCTCCCCCAGCCTTGGGCTTCTCCACTTCTTACCACCTCCATGGCCTGTTTGTAAGAAGACATGGATGGCCTTTTATCTTCTTTAGCAAAAATGGTATTCTCCACCTTGACGGTTTCAAAAGCCTAACAGGGTGTCTCAAATGGTTCACCGTCCACTTCCGCCTTCATCATTCTCCGAATCGTTTCCCTCATCATTGCACACCCATTTGTAGCGACAGCCGCACAATAATTATCACAACCAGGGAAAGCTCCACTATTCATCAGATGTCTCTAGACCTCAGTCATTGGAGTTCTTAACTGATCCACCTTCGTCTCCTCCATTTTTCTCTTGTCCTTTGACATCACGTTCACCCCCATAGGACCATGCATTGGCACGGGGTCAGCATTAACATTCGGTGTCGGTGCGAAATTGATGGCTTTAGAATCCACCAAATCTTGGACGACATGCTTAAAAGCTCTACAACCCTCAATTTGATGTCCGGGTGCCCCATAATGGAACTCGCACCTGACGTTCTCATCGTAATCTGCAAGCCTCTGACCTAGTCCTACTGGAGCCAACGTTCTCGGCTGAACCAACCCAAGATCCTTCAACCTTCTAAACAGAACGGAATAAGTCACGGGTGGCTTATCAAACTGGCGATCTGGCTTCCCTTTAGCTTTCCGTGCTCCTTGTTGAGGTGGTTGCTGTTGCACAGATTGATTACCAGTAGGAGTAGTCACTGTAGCAGCATATGGGTGGTAACGATCTCTACCCCTTTTGGCATCACTTGATTCAACCTCCTTCTTGTGCTGACTATTTCCAAAGGGCTTCTTTACTCCAGACGACAGAGCATTTCCCTGAATTTTCTCCCTCATCAGCCAATTTTCAATCCTCTCCAACCTCTCAGCGATTGCTTTCTGCCCCACGGCGAGCCCTTGCATGATGTTGAACAACTCACCCATCTTCTCTTTCAGGTCGAGAATGTCAGCGTTGGGGGGATCCATCAGCTTAGATTTGTTGCGTCTGGTGGGGTATCTGTGCGAACAAGCTATGTGCCGAGGGATGATTCGGCGTGGGCGAGCAGGGATTCCTCTGTCAGCCAAACAGATTAGATACTGACACCTACAAAACAGAAAACAGGTTAATATGACTCACACATGAATGCAATGTCTATCCGTATGAGGAAAATTTTGTCCTTTGATTCTGGCTTCATCGAGACAGATAATAACTTGACAATAGCATTCTGACATCAGAATGTCTCTCAACCAGAATCTCAATTGAGAAGGTACCTTGAGTATGGATAGACACGAGTTGGATGCAGATGAATGCAAAATGGGAATGATTCAAATGCATGAATGCGAATCATTGTGCCATCCTCCAAGTCATCTGAAGATCAACTGTACTGGACCGGTCTCTGAACTGATTACAATCATCTGAGGGCCTGAGTAACCATAAATCCAACTCATGAGGTTCCGAAATAACCGGAACTGGAGGTCATATCACCCTCATCACAGGAAATCCACTGAATGGATGATGACAAGATCCTCTGAACAAGTACCCTTGGATTCAACCCGGGGATCCGAAATAAACGGAACCCGCTGATAAGTACTACGGGCAGCACTCCGGCGTGTCAGAAATAAACCCCTAAATCCATCTGAACCATAGTCACCATCAGTACCTGCAAATGATTCATTCCCGCCCCACTCACGGGTGTAATCTAGGCCAGGGTAAGGCTAAGAGAAACGCAGGATAAACGATCCTTTCAAGAATATCATCATATGCACACCAGGTGTATGCAACGATAATACCCCATCAGAATCTGAACTGCTCGTGATACCATGTTCCGCTAAGTGGCGCCATACCACCCGCTTCCCATGAATCACTCTATTCCTAGGTGTCCTAAAGTTCACTCATAGCCTGTGTATTGGGCCTTTTACCTCTTGTAACTCCCACCCAACAGAGAAACAGATACACAGTCAGCACAGTATGCATGAAACAGTAAAGCGCACATAGGATGCAATGCAAGCAGATAAACATGCAAAACAATAAATAAACAACACACAATAGACAGTAAACAAACAAACGCTAGGAAAGGCCCGCTAGGGAAAGTAAATCCCAAGCAGAGTCGCCAGTTGTCGCTCCCCAGGATTTCCCGAATCCAGGTACAAACGCGAAAAGAGGCGGCGAGAGGAAAAAGGATAGAGTCGCCAGCTATGTACTTTTATCCCAAGAGAAGGGAAAGGTAGTACTGCATAACCTAGGGGGAACAGATAAAACAAGTCTCGAACCAAAGAAACTGAGTAAGGGGGCCGGTTACGTGAAGGGAAGGTTATCGCACCCCTTCACGTCTGTGGTACTCCACAGGATCCACAATTGCTAGTCTATGTCTAAAGATGTGTGTATAAAAGTCCTATATGCAATGCAAAAGAGAGAAAATCAAAGTAGGGAAAACAAAGAGTTATTGCTCGCACAAGCCCTACCCTGCTGCATACGTATCTCAAGAAGGATTGAGAATCAGAGCACCGTAGCTCGGCTAACCTGTTTCTATTTGTTTTGTGTTTTTTAGGTGGACGACGTTACTACGCAATCTACCGGATGCTCGACCTTTGGAGACTTACTCACATATAGTAGAAGGAGTTAACGTGTCCTTAAGAAAAGAAAATCAAAGAGTTTGTTTATGTTTTAGGAATGCTCATGCAAGAAAGGAAGTCCTAGACGAAGGAACCGTGCTACCTTAATTGACATGCAAACGAGAGACTATACGAAGTCTAGCAAACCTATGGGGATACAACAAGAAATTCTCAAGAGAGAACAACGAAAACTGGAAATGGAAGGCCAATCGCTGGGCTTACATCCAACTCCAAAACAGATGGGAAACAGAAAGCCAATCGCTGGTCTTACATCTAATTCCACAAACAAACAAACATGCTATTCGCTGGTCTTACTCATTTTGATGTAGTTTATACTGATATTTGGGGCCTACTCATTTTCCTTATACATCTAGTTATCTCTATTACATTGCTTTTATGGATGCATTCACTAAATTTACTTGGATTTATTTTCTGAAGCACAAATCTGAGGCAGTGTATGCTTTCAAGATTTATGTGAGCTTTGTCGAAACTCAATACCATGCTACAATCAAAGTAGTGTAGTCTGATTATGGGGTAGAGTTTAGACCTTTTACCAAATATCTAATTCAATTGGGTATCTCACACAGGCTCACTTGTCCTTACTCATCTCACCAAAATGGAACAATAGAAAGAAAACACATGCACATTATGGAAATGGGTCTCACAATGTTGTAGCATGCATTTATGCCACTTCAGCTCTGGGGTAATAGTTTTTCCACAACTTCTCGTGTGATTAATATAATCCCATCCACTGGTCTCTCACAATTTCAGTCACCTTATCATGCCTTGTATCACAAGCGTCCCAATTATGACTCATTCAAAGTGTTTGGACGTTCCTGCTTTCCTCACATTAGGCCATACAACAAACACAAACTAGGTTTTATAAGTCAAAAGTGTGTATTCTTAGGCATATCTTCACAATATGAAGGGTACAAATGCTTGAGCAATATTAGGAAAATTTTAATCTCAAAAGATGTCATATTTCATGAGAATACTTTTCCATATCCATCACTGTTCTCACGTGCTCCTAATAAATCAACAACGCAATTCAGGTCCACTAAGTCACTCTCTTTTCCTCAACTTGATACCTCTCTCATGGCTCATCCATCTTCGATTGATAATGCAAATAGATCATTTGCTCCATAGTGATGCATTGAGTTCACATTCAGTGATGGCTCTTAATTCTATCTCAATCCCCACACCAAATATCATTCATGGTGACTCTTCTAAAGTAGAGTCTGCTAGCTCTAACAACTTAGTCATTCATATGTTCAAATCCATTGAATTTATATCTCCTTTTATTCATAGTTCCTATATCTCTCATATCATCCAGGTTAATGAGTATCCCATGATTACTAGAGCAAAAAAAGGTCACTCCAAACCTAAAGTTCTTTCTGCATATATAGAGCCAACTTCAATCAAACAAGCTTTGTCTCATCCATAGTGATCTCAGATAATGCAAATTGAGTATGATGCACTCCTAGCCAACAAACCTGGACCTTAACATCTCTTCCACCTAATAGAAACCAGTGGGCTGCAAGTGGGTGTTAAAGGTGAAAAAAATCTTGATGACACTATTAACAAATACAAAGTACGCCTAGTGGCCATACCACCAACAATTTGATTTTGACTTTAACGGGACTTTCTCACAGGTTGTCAAACCAACAACCATTCATGTAATTCTAATCTTGTCACTCACTAACAAGTGGAAACTTCAACAATTGATGTCAATAATGTGTTTCTCAATGGCTCTTTGCAAGAAGATATCTATATGACTCAACCACCTGATTTTGAAAAGCAAGATCCATCCTTGTATACAAACTTCACAAGGCATTATATGGACTCAAACAAGCCCCTCATGCATGGTATGAGAAACTTACTCAGGCCCTTGTTCACTTTGGTTTCACACATAACAAGTGTGATCACTCTTTGTTCATCTACTCACATCAATGTATAACTCTCTTTTCACTAGTTTATGTGGATGACGTTTTAATCACATGTTCTTCCTATGTGTTGATACATGAAATCATTGATTCCCTTCATGCCAAAATTTCCCTAAAGAAGCTGGGATACTCTGAGTATTTTTTAGGCATTGAAATTAAACGATTGCGTACATGTTGTCTTATACCAACACAGTCCAAGTACATTTGTGATCTTCTGAATCATGCCAACACGAATAATGCAAATGGTGTCACCACATATATGTTATCTGGTTGAAAGTTAAACAGGCATGGTGCAACCTATCTCTCTGAGCCTTATCACTACAGATTCATGGTTGAATCCCTTCAGCATGTGACTCTTACAAGGCCCGACATTGCCTTTAGTGTCAACAAAGTGTGCCAATTCATGGCCCCGCCTCTGCAAACTCATTGGTCAACTATAAAACATAGTATGTGTTATCTAAGTGGCACCATTTACCATGGCTTCTCACTTTCACCAGCTCTCACCTCAAGTAAACCCTCTCTTTGCGCTTATAGTGATTATGACTGGGCGAGTGATCCTGATGACCGCAGGTCCACATCAGGCTCGTGCATTTTTCGGTCCTAATCTTGTCTCATGGAGTTTTAAGAAACAACCTTTAGTTGCACGACCAAATACTGAGGCAGAATATTGTGCCTTAGTGTAGCACCTCAAATTTGCACCTATCATTGTACATACATTTTCATATTAGGTCATAACATAACATGGTCCACTGCATAACATTGCATTGTCCTATTTGCCTCAAGTACAAGATCGTCAGAGAATTAGGTCAAACTGGTCAGGAGATCAGGCAGTCAAGCAAGCAAGTGCATTTCTCAAGGAGCCAAGGCCCTAGGGTTGGTCCAACATGTTCACATGACTTGGGGATCCATTTGAAGTGTTTTGGTCAAGGATTGGATGTTCAGAAGTCATCAGTCAATGCACAGTCAGTCAGAAACCCTAAAAAGTCAAACTTGGTCAACTGTGTCTGATTTTATGGTTTTGATGGTTGGATTTGGTTTGAGAGGTCTCATTCATGTCCATATAGTCCTCATATATCATGTCAAACACCATCATGGAAGAATTTGAAGCCAGATCAGAAATTTCCAAAAAGGGAAACTTGACCTGTAACTGAAATTTACCAAAAATGGAAAGTCTTGATCCTCAAACTTACATCATGATACAAGCTTCAAATGAATTTTTGCCCAACATGAAAGTTGAAGATCTTGTTCTCCCATTTCCAAAAAGTCCAAGAACACTCAATTCCCATGTATGGTTGGCAAGTTATGATCAAATCATTTTCAGAAATTCTTGAACTTCAAAAGGCCATATCTCTCAAACCATTTGGCCAATTTGGGTGGGGTTTTTTCCTACAAGTCACATTTGATCCCCTCTTTCCAACAATGTAACTCTCATGCACCAAAACCTCATGGATCAAAATGGCATTTTTGAACCTACTTGAATTAATTTTAAGTGAGGTGAAAAAGTGAACTTTTGATTTAATCATTTCCAACCATTTTTGCCATTCAAATATGTTCAGATACATTGTTTATGACTTGTTGCAAGCCCATTTTCGTGCAGTACACACACCCATCACCTACTTGCTTGAAAATTGGCCAAAAGTACACTTTTACCAACTCCATTCCATATTTTCATAAAAGCTTGCTCAGTACCATTAAACATAGCAGATATACATCATTTTTTCTGCTGAATGAAACCCTAGCAGCCACCATCTTTACAGCAGAAAAACCCTTGTTCTCTCATTCTCTCAAAACTTCATCTTTGGCCATTTTCAAAATCTGTCAAAGAAACTCAAAGAGCTTGACATTGCCTTGCCTAAAACAACATCCATACAACATTGTGAACCTGTTTTCACCACCATTCTCCAGCTGGAAGGCCATTTCCACGACTGTTTTTCTTCAAGCATCATCAATGGCAGTCCAAGTTTGAAGCCGTTCCAAGCTATTTCGAGCCAAGCTAACTTCATCCTTCAACCTTAGGGAGCTTAAGGAGCATCTGTTTCACTTTAACATGGCCAAATAACAACTGTGTCGACACTGCTCTTCCAACTTGGTAAAATTTCGACTCTCTCTATTTCCAAAATCATGATGTGCTTTAGATAGACCTTGTTATGCTGGTTACAATGAGCTTTGATTCATAAAAAATGGTTGCATATTGAGAGAAATACATGGATTTAAAGTTTCACCCTCAAATATGTTTTTGTTTGGTTCTTGGTTGTTAGTTTGATTTAGTGAATATAGAGGCTGGATTAAGTTTGTGCGTGTTTAGATGAACGTTTTGATATAATGGTTGCCGACTTTGGTGAAATTTCGATCCTGCTGAAAACCACAGTGATGAACACGGGCATGGCTGGGAATTTTATGTGAAAAACTTTTGTTTCAATCCACTGTTGCCCCTTACCCGCGGTCTGCATGTGTTTTCATAAAACACTTCAGGCATTGGTTTTCTCTTTTGCCACGCAAGCGGAACCATTGGACGAGGGAGGTTTGACTCGGTCCCACTGCCACCTAGGATTAGTGGGACGACTGCGTTTTGGGCCCGGGTACTGTTCCACTATTCACAATTCTGCCATTATTCCCATTAAATCAATTATTTCATTTTTTGTTTCATATTTATTTCACTTTGCACACCAATCTTACAAAAATCATTGCGCATCCAATTTTAATCCAAAATTCATGGGGTTTTTTGTGGAATGTTCATCTCCATCTCTAGTTTTTTATCATATTTTTTCCAGATTTTTTTGATGGTTGGTTTTTAATTGGCATTAGGGTTTGTGACATGTATGCATATTTTGTATACTTTGCCAAAACATTTGTGAAATGGTGATACTTTATCCAATAGCTCCCAAATTTTTTGTGCTTAAACTAGACACACTCATGGTGATTTTGGTGTAGAGTTTGTGAATTTATCATTGCTGGTTTGTGAGTTATGATTTTTTGAATTAGGGTGTGACAATTTGTGTCACACCATTGATGTCCAACTTCATGATTTTCATTACCATGCCTATTGACCTCAAATTGGTTTGAATTTTTGCATGAATGTACTCTTGTATGTCTAGTTTACATGTGAATTTTCCTGGAATTATTTGAGGCATTTCCTAATTGTTTGAGGTTTTCTCCCCTGTTTGACCAAAATGTTGACTTTGTGTGATACATGTTGCCATTTCATTTGTGAAATTCTCATACTTTATTAGATGGACTTGAAATTTTACATGAGATAACTAGACATCCTAAGCCTTGCCATGGTTTTAGTCCCATTCATTTCTCATATGCTATCACTGATTTATGATTTTCTCAAGTTGATGCATGATTGGTTGACTTCTTTGAGCATGTTCAAAATTGCTTTGACTTTCTGATTTTCATTGACTGCCTTCCACTTGTCCAAATGAGATGAAATTTGACATGCTTACCATGCTGTGGGTTATGATTGATCATGATTTATTTGATGATTTTTGGAAATGTTTAAGATTGCTTTTGAGCTAAGTCTTGCTGTTGACTTCTATGAGCTTCTAAATGCCATGCCTTGACCTAAATTGTTCATGAAATGATGATGATGCATGATATAAACATGAAACCAATTGGGTTTGCTTCTTGATTGTTTGAACATGATTTTGGATGCTTGCCCTTTGCTGTTTTGACTTTTTCATTCCCTTTTGACCCTAGGCCTGCCCTAGTGGTCCTGTTACTCACCTTTGAGTTCATGTTTTCAGGTTGACCAACAAATGACCAATGAGACCAATTCTTTTTGATTGAGCTTGCTTGAATATCATTGTTTAACTTGTTTGTTTTGTAGGTGGCTTGGCTCACATGCCTTAAGCCTTGTGCCTTGCATATCCATTTGCCTCTAATTAACTGTTGATGTCTGTTTCTTTTTGCTTTGTTTTGAAGTTGCATACTAACACCTGCTTGACCATTTCAGGTGCTTTTAGTTGCTCAGTTCCTTGTGAACTTTTGCTTTGCTTTGCTTATATAAGCAATTTGCATTGAGGTATATTTCTAATCTTCATGTAGTCTGGAAGACCTGGCCTGTTACTTGGCCAGGCAACTGTCTGAAGTCCTCCTTAAGAGGCAATGTTTGTGACTGTTTACTTTTGTCCTTGCATAGAGTCAAAGACCTCCTAAGTGAAGAGGCAATTGGCAGAACCCAAGGGATATGCAATCTATCCCTTGCTATTCTGTGTGTCATCTGCTTTACTCACACCACTGTGTTGATGCATTGCAGATACAAACCCAAGATCTTGTACAATTGTACAGTTGAGTCAGTTTTAAATGTGTAGAAGGGTTCCCACTTTCTGAACCCACACATTCTTGTCTTAAGCTCTCCCAGGCCAGGGATAAGAGCTGTGAAGTCTTATCTTCACTCACATATCATCTGCTTCACCTTAGCCCCTCAATGGCAAGGTTAAGAGCACATTCACCCAGTTCCAGAGGTTTGTTTGTTGAGGTTGATATGACCCCTCGACTAAAACCTACCCTTGTTTGAGCCACTTGCTTGTGTATAGTGTGTGCTATCTGTGCTTGTATGTTTGTTTGACTTGCTTCCTGTGCAAGTTAGGTTTAGTTTGACTTGCTTCCTGTGCAAGTTAGGTGTGGCTTGCTTCCTGTGCAAGTCATGATTAGGATAGGCTTGCTTCCTGTGCAAGTTAGCTAGAAACCTTAACTTAGGGTTGATTTTGCATGACAGCATCTAGGCTCGAGTCGTAGTCTCCCTAGAGTTGTGTCTCCCTCTGTTATCTGGTTAGGCTAGTCCTTTATCCCTCCGTAGGGGAACTACGTCGCCCTGATCCTCATACCAGATGAGGTACGTAGGCAGGAGATGAGCTGATCTCTCCGGGCGCCTGTGTCTTTGTTTTGTCTTGTTGTGTGCTTGGAAGTTGATGTAAGTCCATCGAGTGGCATTCGGGTTCCAGTGTTCTTGTGTGTGTTCTGGTTCGGATGCTGATGTAAGTCCAGTGATTGGCATTCAGGCTCCACGTTTGCCTCTTTGTGTGTGTTTTGGTTCGGATGCTGATGTAAGTCCAGTGATTGGCATTCAGGCTCCACGTTTGCCTTTGCCTGTGTTTGTTTGTGTGCGTGTCAGCCGAGCTACGAATGCTCTGATTCTCCTTCGTCCAAAGGAGATACGTATGCATAGGATGCGATATCCTAGCGAGCATGTGTCGTTTCCCCAGTCCGAACTACTTCGACTCTGATGTCTATGCCTGATAGACTAAGTAGGCCCAGGATACGATATCCTGCCGAGTCAGTCTTGTCTGTTTTCTTGTGTCTCTTTCAGCCAGTGTGTGTGTGTTTTGAGCAGCGTTTTAGCAACCATTTTCCTTCCTATTGTGCGTGGATCCCGTCGAGTACGACGGATGCGTAGGGGTGCTAATACCTTCCCTTCGCATAACCGACTCCCGAACCCATCCTCTTTGGTCGCGAGACCATGTTCTTTCCTAGGTTTACTTCGAGCGTTTCCTTTCCCTCTTTTGGGATAAATAACGCACGGTGGCGGCTCTGTTGTTCTTGTTTTCCCGCCGGTTTTTCGCGTGATGCGACACTTAGCCCACACTGTTTCAGAACTATTTTGGCTTGGATCTTTGCTTAAAGAACTTGGTGTAGCATTCTTGGCTCCAGCACCTTTATGTCACAACCTTAGTGTCGTCCTTCTCTCACACAATCTGATTCTCCATGTTCGCACCAAACACATTGAGTTTGATATTCATTTTGTACGTGAAAGAGTCATTACTAAACACGTGAAGATACAACATGTTCTTAGCTCTTTACAGACAACAAATACACTCACCAAACCGCTTCGTACATGTGCGTTTAAAGATTTGCGCACCAAGGTCAAATTCGTCCAATTCAATCCTCCTTGAACTTATGGGTGAGTAATAGAGTGCAGAGCATCATTCACCATAACACCACCATTGCAAGCATCAGATAGTTTAAGCCGTGCATATGTAGAGACTTATCATGTGTACGGAGTGTAATCAAGCATATATGAGAAACTATATATAAAAGGATTAACATTGTAAACAACTAACTTCAATTAATCAAGGTGAAATAAAGTTCACAAAAGATGTTTCCATTAAAAATGAACCAACTTTTTAAAAATTAAAATAAAAAAATTTAATTGATTTTAAAATTGGAATTTGGGTCCATAACTCTTCGTATAGACCGAATCGAATTGAATTGAACTAAAAAAATTGATAGTTCAAAAGGTTGGAATTTTGGGTCTATATTTCTTAGTAGTGGTCTGAGAACTTCACTCCAAATCCGAAATGAATCAAAGATTACTTAGTCAATATAGTACCGTCATTTTTCTTCTTAAATGTTTGAAAATGGTACGTGACTCCATTATTCTTCTGATTGCAACCATGACTTCTAATTCTGGCAATCTTTGGATTGGTTTAAACTTAGAAAGTGCACACAAAAAAACAAATGTTGTATCAACTTGTCTAGTCCCTCTTGTCTCATAATTGTATATACCCTCCCCAATACGGCATATATATAAGTGATGTTTAATAATGAACATCATGGTTAAAAGGTCGCATTACTAGTAAGCTATATCAAGGAATTAAAACCGTGCTTAATTGGGTGATTATATGGATATTAGATCAGATAGATAATTAAAAATGGCAAGTTGGGTAAATATTAAACATGCTTAATCAATCCTGAAGCATCTCAAAAAGTCTTAAAGAAAAGTGCAAAATTGGAACTCACTGTATCAAACAAAAACCATATCTTAGAAGAAAATAGAATTTCAATCCAAACTCTGTCCCACAATAGAAAAAGTCTTGTAAGCTAGTATAGCATCACATTTAATAGCAAAAGCTGGAGGCGGCACTAGCCAATAAAAATAGATTTAACCCTTAAAAGATTAAGACCACTGACTCACTTTAAGCCTAGTTAGTTACTTCTAACAACCCTTTATAAATTGAAGCATGTCATTCTTCTTCATACACATCCTCAATATACAAAACAACTTCAACTCTATTATCATTCCTATCTATCTCTTAGCAAATAGCTACCCTTTTTAGACACTTGAAATTAATTCACATTAAGAATGACAAATTTTCGCATTGCAAAGTTTTTCATGGAGGTTGCACCACCACAATATGTCAGTGTGATGAGGCATAGAACATCAAAGATGATGGAAACAATTACCGAAGAGGATAGAGAAATTAGCTTGAATGATAGTGTAATTTCACCACCTAAAAGTTTACCAGCTATTTCAACTTCATCACTTGCTGCTTCTGCATGTGCCTCTTCTACCCATGCAAGTTTTAAAAGTAGGTACTTTCTTGTCATACCCCAATTTTGTCCGACCATTTTGGTTTAATCCATGAGATTTCTTTGCTTCAAAAGTCTCATATTTAGAATTTGCATTTTTTAGAAACATGTATGTTTTTTTAAAATTGAAAGTCTCCTATTTAGATTTTTGTATTTAAAATAGAATTGTGTTTTTTAAATTAAAAGTTCCATATTTATATCTTTGTATTTAAAATAGAATTGTGTTTTTTTTTTAAAATTAAAAGTTCCATATTTATATCTTTGTATTTAAAATAGAATTGTGTTTTTAAATTAAAAGTTCCATATTTATATTTTTGTGTTTAAAATAGAATTGTGTTGTTTTTTTTTAAAATTAAAAGTCCCACATTTAGGTTTTTGTGTTTAAATTAGAATTTGTTTTTTTTAAAATTAAATTACTAAACTTAGTTTTTGTGCTTAAATTAGAAATTTGTTGTTTTTAAAATTAAGTCATTATACTTAAATTAGAAATTTGTTTTAAAATTAAGTCATTATACTTAAATTAGAAATTTGTTGTTTTTAAAATTAAGTCATTATACTTAAATAGAAATTTGTTTTTTTAAATATGAAGTCATTATACTTAAAATAGAAATTTGTTTTTAAAATTAAGTCATTATATACTTAAATTAGAAATTTGTTTTTAAATTAAGTCATTATACTTAAAATAGAAATTTGTTTTGTTTTTAAATTAAGTCATTATACTTAAAATAGAAATTTGTTTTTTTTTTTAAATTAAGTCATTATACTTAAATTAGAAATTTATTTTAAAATTAAGTCATTATACTTATGTTGGAAATTGGTTGTTTTTTTAAAAATTGAAATTGATTAGCATAAATAAATATTGAGTTAAATTTTGAAAAGTTTAAAAAATAATTACATAATTAAAATTTAATCCAAATATTACATAATAAAAGTATCCACACAAATAACAAAAAAAAAACTTAAAAACATCTTGCTGATAATCAAAAAATAGTTACATAGTTCTAAAAAAAAAAAGGAAGTTTCAAATTAAATTTGCATATTAAAAAGAGAGACTAATTACACAAAAAATGCTTCCAAATAAGTTCTGAATAATCCAAAGGGCCAATGCATAATAACAAAGGGGTTACACGTTTAACCCAACTTTTCAAAAGCTGAAGTATTCTAATCAATCTCAAATTTCTAAATCCCAATATTATTACAGAGTTTGGAGTACATTTAAAATAAGTTGAAAATTGGAATAAGCTGTAAACACAGCAGTTTGAAGCAAATTTCAAAGACTCTTCCAAAAGCTCTTTTGGAAGTTCCCAATTCAAAACCAACTCTTCAGAACTTTTCCAAAACCTGTTGAATAACAGCCCCCCTTTTTCAATCAATCAGCATCAACATCACTTCATCTGCAAAACCAATTCAAAATTAAAACAGCTTATCAAATAAGCACTTAAAAATCTGGAAAATAATTAATAGAAAGAGCAGATTAATGTGTTACACAATAAATCAAAGGAAGCACTCAGAAACACACTGCATTATCCAAATAAACAACTTTAAATCCATAGATTAATCATCCCACAAAATCTGGAAATAGGATCCAACAAGTTATCTCACAGAAACCAACATTCATGTATATAAACCACAAAACTGATTAACAGTAACAAGTTTTGATAAAAATCCAAAAGAAATTTTTCAAGTTTTTTTCTCTGTTAACTCCAAAGAGACACAACACAGTACGCTATTTCTTCTAAAAAAACCTTAAACCACAACAACAACAAAGAAGCACTTTTTTTCCTAAAACCAGAACGGCATGGCAAGAACAAACGCATCAAAGCTTTTTTTTCCAAAACTCTAAAACAACAACAGCAACCACACACAAAGCTATTTCTTCTAAAAACCCTAGAACACACAACATAAACATAGCAAAAAAAAGCAATTCTTCTCAAAGAGCACCATAACCACACCTTACTAGAAGCAGATCGATAGTGAAAGAAAAGTAAGAGGAAGGAGTGGCTAGTGCGAAGAGGTCACCGGATTCACGAAGTTGGCGTCATCGACGAAGCCGCCATCCTCGTCGTCGCTTGCTGAGATAGTGCGTCGGCGCTGAGTTTTGTTTACCGTTGCGGTTAGAGGAGGTCGGAGCAGAGAGCGCGACGGTTTCACCATTTTGGCATCACTGACGGCGGCGATACGACAAGATTCTTCTCCCGGCCGATCTGTTTTTTTTTCCTCCTAGCAACTCAGTGAACAGGTGAGGAATTCTAACTTTACCAAAGGAAATTCTGAATGCGTACAGATTCACATAGTAGAGTACCCTATCTCTAACTGGGCTTAGCATACTTGTACAAGGCCCACATGCACCTTTTTCTTTAATTATTGTTTGTTAATTGTTCCTTAGAAAGAGCATTGATTTGTTATTTGATTAATTAGCTTAACTAGGACTTAATAGATCATTTAGAAATTAAATAAAGTAATTAGAAATGTTAGGTTAGAAATATTAAAATCCTAATTAGAAAAATGTTTGGGTTAGAATAAAAAGTTAGAATTAAATAATAGTTTTAGAATTTTTAAGTTAATTAGAAAATATTAGAAATATTCTTAGAAATATAATTAGAAATATTAAATTTAGTTTAGAAATAATTATAGATTAATTAGGACTACAAGTTGATTTAGAATTATTTTAGAATTTTTAATTTGATTTAGAATGATTTTATATTTTTATCTTTGTTAATATTTTAGAATTTAATTAGATTTTTTTTAGAAATAATTGTAGATTAATTAGAATTATAAGTTGATTTAGAATTATTTTTAGAATTTTCAATTTAATTTAGAATAATTTTATATTTTAATCTTTGAAAATATTTTAGAATTTAATTAGATCTTTTTTTTATAGAAATAATTGTAGATTAATTAGAATTATAAGTTGATTTAGAATTATTTTATAATTTTAATTTAGAATGATTTTAGAATTTAATCTTTATTAATATTTTAAAATTAATTTTTGATAATAGTTTAGAATTGAGATTTTTGATAGTTTAATATTGTTTTGAGTTTTAATTTAATGATACTTTTATTAATTGTTTAAACTTTAGTTATGTGTTTTAGATTTAATATTTATTGCAATTCTCTTGATTATTCCATGTTGATTTCGATTAACACCTAACATTTAACGATTAACTCTAATTTTTAATTACCGCAATTAACATCTAACTCTTTTAAATTCCGCTTCTAACATTTATCTTTTATATTTACTTTATATCATTGTACATCCTTCATCTCATCTTAAAATGAACCTAAAAATGATAAAGACTTAAAAAATACAAAAAAGATTATAATTCCCATGCCATCAATTCAAAGCAATTTTTTTAAAAAAAAACAAATAAAACCTCTCGATTCAAAGTCGAGCCCATTTTTCAAAACACCTATGTAAGTCGATCGCTTGTAAAAGCATCGCCATCAACCTCACATGGCTTACTCTTGGGCTTTCTTACAATGAGACGTATTCGGTTTTAATTAGTCGATTAGATGGATTATTCACTAAATAAATTCAATTCATTCACAAGAATGCAATTTTTTTAAACCTCGATCCGACATCGAAAATCAAATTAAAATACTTAATCACATCTAAACAACACTTCATTTGAAAATGAAAAGAGGGATGGTTTTGAGTTTTCAACTCCTCTCCTCGATTATTTGAATACGAGTTTTCTTACTCGGTTAGTCAAATGGTCGTCATTTCTAATTCATTTAAGTACAAACGAATCAAATCATTTTATAACAAGAAACCAAAAGGGAGATAACTTTGAGTCTTCAATTTTTCTCCTCGACTATTTGAATACAAGTTCTCTTACTTGGTTAGTCAAATATTTGTCGTTCTTATACCAACTTCCAAACTCCGATTAAATCTAAATATTTTCACAATAAACTAAATGAAAAGGGAGTTGACTTTGAGTTTTCAACTTCACTCCTCAATTGTTTGAATACAAGTTTTCTTACTCGGTCAGTCGAACAATTGTCATTTTTTACCAACTCATACTTAAATCGAAATATTTTTACAATAAGCTAAATGGAAAAGGGAGTTGACTTTGAGTTTTCAATTTCACTCCACAATTGTTTGAATACGAGTTCTCTTACTCGGTCAGTCGAACAATTGTCATTTTTTACAAACATACCACTTAATCAAATCATTTTCATAACAAACTGTACGAAAAGGGAGATGGTCTTGAGTTTTCAACTCCTCTTCTCAAATGCTTGGATATAAGTTGTCTTACTTAGCCATTCGAGCACTTGTCGTTTATTCTAAAAAAACATCAACCATATACAACCTTATTTTCATAAATATTCAAATGAAAAAGAAAGTGGTCTAGAGTCTTCTATTCCCTTTCCCGACTGTTAGGATACGAGTTGTCTTACTCTGCTATCCGAGTAATCGTCATCCAATAAAATACCTTAACACATCAAACCTATCCTTTCCTCGCCCTCGTGCGATCAAAATCAATCAAACAAAACATTCAACACATTAATTCAACTTGTCACCCCCGTGTGACCAAAACTCTTTTCAAAAAGAACACAATTTAATCCTTTCTAATGCGCATAACAAACCAATGCTTAAGCCTCCCCCGAGAGTAGACAAGCCGGTGTTTAGCCTTTAGGATGCGATATAAATAGTTGTCCATTAAAAAACACCAACCAACCGTAGTTCCCCGAACTACGAATGCTCTGATTTCCTTATTATACCATAAGGATACGTAGGCAGGAGATTGCTGTATCTTCGCGAGCACACTAATAAAAAACCTCCCCTTTCTATTTCTGAGGTTCCCATCCATTTCTATTCTCAATATCTTATAACCCAAAGATAACAAACAAACATAAATTAACACACGAAATACAAATTAGAACTAAAAGGTTCCCGTTGAGTACAACGGACGCAAGAGGTGCTAATACCTTCCTCTTGCGTAATCCACTCCCGAACCCGAATATGGTTGCGACGACCATTATTCCATTTCCTAAGGGTTTTATCGATATTTTCCTATCCCTTCATTGGGATAAATAAAGTTCGGTGGCGACTCTGTTCGAACACTAAATGTTTTCCGCGACCATCGCGAGGAATCGTATTTTTCGAGATGCGACAGATGGCGACTCTGCTGGGGACTAGCTCCAAGCAAAAGAGAGTGATGCCTAATTTAGTTCAGTTTCTGTATTGTGTGTTAATCTTGTTTGTTTGTCTGTTATTTTTCTACTATGCTATTATTATTCTGTCATAATTATTATATTGTGATTTGTTGACTATGTCTTATTGGGGGTGCTCTGGTTGATGATACTTTGTGAGATAGGCTCTCCACCCGAGTCTGAGAAAAACCATAAGATTAAGTTGGTGGTTGCGTAGTGGGCGTCCACAAGGAGTCTTCCTTGTTGGGAAGAAACGAAGACCCCGCCTAGAGGAGATTCTCTTGAAATATTATTGCCCGACGAGTTTTCGTCACGGCGATAGTATTCTCAAGTTGGATCAATGACTCTAGGGACCTTTTAACCCATTATATCCAGTGGTTATGTAGTATTTACCTGAAAAGTCTCTGACTTATTAGGGTAATACGAAAGCCCCAATCAGATGAGATCCCTTGGGCGTATTACTACCTTACAGTGGTATTCCCAACCTCGATCTATGACTCTGAGAACCTTATTAGAACCTTGGACTCGAGAGTTGTCTAGTATGGACCCACTAGGAGTCTTCCTCTTTGGGACTATACGAAGGCCTCACCCAAACGAGACTCTGTTTAGGGATGTTATTAGCGGATGAGTTTTCATCATGACAATAACTTTCTTAAACATTGATTGATGACTTTGGGAACTTCTTACCTTTAGCATTCTACCAAAAGGGTTTTGTTTAGAAACCAAGAATACCCGCTCTCATGACCTGTATATCAACCTACATGTGACATGCATAACATCATTCATAGCATAGCATTCATATTATTTTATTTCCAAGGAATCTGAGTATCATGAGTTGCAGGAATTCAAGAAACATGGAATCAAGCAAAAGGAACATTTACTCATTCAAGTTCAAAGATCCCGATCTAAGGAGCTTACGTAGCCTGATCTCTCAGATGCACCCTGTATACAGAATCAACTTTGGAAAGAACTATGGCAATTTGCTCAACATCCTCAATCAACAAGTGGACCATACAGCCTTGATCACTTTAGCCCAATTTTATGACTTACCTTTAAGATGCTTCACATTCCAAGACTTCCAGCTAGCACCAACGTTGGAAGAATTTGAGCGTCTTGTTAGGATCCCTATGAAGGACAAGTCACTATTTGAAGGGACAGATGAATCTTTTCCCCTCGAGGACATTGCTAGTGCGCTACACATGGATGAAAAAGAAGCAAAAGACAATTTAGAGACCAAAGGAAATACCAAAGGGTTTTCACTAAGTTTTCTTTTGGAAAGAGCTCATACCCTATTGAAGGCAGAAAGTTGGGATGCTTGTTACTCTGCTATTGCATTGGCTATCTATGGCATCGTCCTGTTCCCTAATATGGATGGTTTCGTAGACATGACTGCCATTTGTGTTTTCCTTACTAGGAACCCAGTACCCACTTTGTTAGCCGATGTGTATTATCACATAAGTCATAGGTATACTAAGAAGAAGGGATTGATTGCTTGTTGTGCTCCTTTATTGTATCAGTGGTTTCTAGAACATCTTCCGAAGACAGGTGCTTGGGATGAACAGACAAATATTAGTTGGCCTCAGAGATTGGGATCACTCCGATCTGAAGATCTATCTTGGTACTCCAAAGAATATATCAACGCAGACATCATATTCAGTTGTGGAGATTTCCCAAATCTACCACTCATTGGAACTCAAGGATGTGTGAATGCTAATCCAGTTCTATCACTCAGACAACTTGGTTACCCAATGGAAGGCCCTCCAGAAGCAAATTCTTTGGAAGCTTTCTTGTTACTTGACTTTGGGGCTGAGAATCCTAGCTTATTCCAACGAATCAAAGAAGCTTGGAAAAATGTCAATCGAAAAGGAAAAGTTGAGTTAGGGAGAGCAAATGGGATTACAAAAGAACCATATTTTCAGTGGGTAAAGGAAAGGGTGCAGATAATTAAAATGCCATTCGTCATTCGGACACCTATACCTCTTCCTGAACCTAAGCTCACCCATGTCCCTATTGAAGAAATGGAGGAACTCAAGGCCACCATGGCAAAACTAGAAAAAGAGAATGAAGAGCTTCAGACAAAACTCCAACAAACCATCAATGAGAAAAATAACATGAAGTGGGAGCTTGAGAGAAAAGAAGCGCAACTTCAAGCTCACGTGGAAAAGTTCAACAAGGAAGAGCATAAGAGAAAGAAGATCAAAGTGGGATTAGAACAGGCTGATCATTGTTTGGATACTCTTAAGGGTCAACTACGACAAGCTCAGAAAGAATGTCAAGACAATGAGCGTTGGTGGCATCTAGCCACAAAGGAGAACAAGACAATAAGGGATACACTTGGGGCTCAGATAAAAGAACTAACCAATTCTGTTCGTCAGGCAAAAGCAGAAGTAGATCAGGAGCGCCGACTCAAGAAAATAGCCACTGAAGCTTCTAGGGTGTCACCCATGGTATGGGAGGAAAAGTGTCGAGAAGTAAGAGATGCCAGGGAGTCTGTAAGCTATTGGAAGAACCAGCTAGAGTCATTACGCCAGGACAGCTCCATATGGTTAAAAGAGAGAGACTATGTGATTGAAGATTATGAATCCTTTAAGAAGACCATAGACTTCTTACAAGGGGACAGGGATAAGTTTCGTGCAAAACTCGATGGGCTAGTAGGATTCTGTAATTGGGCAGCTAAAGATTTGCCCTGGAGGTTGAGAGACGCAGTCGAAGAGTTTAAAGAAGATAGCACTCCTCCAGCCATAATCAATTTCGTTCTGCTCTGCAAAGGGTTGTTGAAGAGATTCAATGAGGAACTAGAAGAGCTTCAGGCCAGAAAGCCGGCTGTTTAATTTGCTTATGTTTTGTATTTTGTTCCTTTAACAAATGTACTTTTGAACTATGACCTTTTTGGATCTCTATGTTATGTATTGGAATGAATGGCGTTTAAAAAATTACTCCATTATTGCTATTATAAGTATTTTCTTTGTTTCTTCGAATTACTAACGACTAATGAAACTCGAATGAATCCCTGGAAATAAAATATGCATAACATTCGCATCTTCATTATGCATCACACTTCATAAAAATCAAAACTTACCCAACCTTTTTACCCTTTATCCAGCCACACTGACTAATCGACACCGGTACGAGACGCGAAGCAAATACAAGATGACATTAGAACAAGTGGAGGCCAACCAGGTTACCATGAGGACAGACATCAATACGATCCAGGAGAAGATGGATCAGCTGTTGGAGACGATGCTTGCAATCGCTCAGAGAGAGAGGAGCGAAGAGGAGGAAGCCAGGGAAAAAAGGAATGATGGCACGCCAGGTCCAAATCCCCAAGACGAAAGTTACATCCCCACCAAGAAGAGATTGGTTCAGATACCAGTAGGAGGCAAAGGAGATGGAGACCGTGCAGAACCTTCTGATACGTCTACTCATCATGGATCCGAAATTGGAGATGACCAGTATGATGCATTCTACATGCCCGATCAACCAAAGCCCAAGATACTTTCAGATCCTGCTGCAGATAGGCTCCGTGCCCTGGAAAAGAAAATCAAAGCCATAGAAGGAAACAACATCTTCGGTGCTTCTGCCATGAACATGCGTTTGGTATCAAATTTAGTCATCCCAGCTAAATTTAAAACCCCTGATTTCGAGAAATACAAAGGACAAACTTGTCCAAGAAGTCACTTGGTGATGTATTTCAGGAAAATGGCTGCTCATACCGAAAATGACAAACTACTCGTACACTGTTTCCAAGACAGTTTGAGTGGAGCATCTCTGAGATGGTATATGAGTTTAGAACAAGGCCGAATTCAAAGTTGGGAGGATTTGGCTGACGCATTTCTCCGTCAGTACAAATATAACTTAGATATGGCACCCGACCGAATGCAGTTGCAGGGGATGGCTATGAAGGAGAGTGAGTCATTCAAAGAATATGCCCAGCGGTGGAGAGAGTTGGCTGCTCAAGTAGAGCCACCATTGTCTGAGAAGGAAATGACCGGTATATTTGTGGACACCTTGAAGGACCCATTCTTTGATCGATTAGTGAGTAGTGCCGCATCTGACTTCGCACATCTCGTCACGATTGGAGACCGCATAGAGAAGGGATTGAGGGATGGAAAAATTCCTGGAGCAGTGACTGTTGGTGTAAGCCCTAGAGGCCAATACTTTTGGTACTTGTATCGAATTATTTATTAATAATAAAAAGGCATTTTTCTTTATTATGTTTGTTTAATAAAGTCCCTGGAATAGATAGTCCATTTAATGTATCAAGTATGACTTAATCATGAGATCACATTAAACATAAGGACACTATTCTTAAAATGTCCGTAGTCAAGCTTTATTATGAAATGGGATAACATTAAAGCATGGAGACTATTATGTTTGTAGACTGATGATCACGTCTCATGGATCATGGATAAAGAGTTATCAAGTCTTAAACATAGGTATGAATATTAAGAGTAATATTCATACTGGATTGACCCGCTATGAGAATACTATATAGAAAGTTATGCAAAGTGTCATAAGTTATTCTCATGGTGATAATAGTGTATACCACTCTTCGACCTGAAACCACTATGGATCCTAGATGTAGAGTCGAGTGCTTTATTGCTGATCCAACGTTGTCCGTAACTGGATAACCATAAAGGCAGTTGATAGGTACTCCACGAAGCATGCTGAGGGACATGAGTGTCCTAGATGGAATTTGCCAATCCTGCTTAACAGGATAAATGTCTATGGGCCCAATATTGAACTGGACAAGGGTGACATGGTCTATACCTTGTGTTCAATATAGACATAAGGGCAAAGGGGTAATTATACACATAATTATTATCACAGGAGGTTTTGTCAGATCACATGACATTTTCGTGACTTGGGTAGCAGTGATGTGTTGCTAGATACCGCTCACTGTTTATTATGTTAAATGCATGATTTAATATAATTGCCAACGCCGCGAAAACCTATAGGGTCACACACAAAGGACGGATTGATGAGAGATAGAATAATTAAGGAACATCGTAAGGTACGGTGTACTTAAGAAGAATACGAAATATGGTAAAGTACCAAATACTTAAGTGATTTTGGCATATTCTGAGATATGGGCCAAAATGCACTTAAGTGGGCTTTTTGGCTTGAAACCCACACAAGTGGTTCTATAAATAGAACCCCTTGGGTAGAAGCATTCACACTCCAGAGAACACAACTGAAGAGTTGGAATTTCGTATCTCTCTCTCTCACTCAAAGCCTTCACTCACAAACAGCTAGCACTGCGATTGAAGGAATCCGTTCGTGTGGACTGAGTAGAGACGTTGTCATCGTTCAACGTTCGTGATCGCCCCGTGGATCTGTATCAAAGGTTGATCATTGTCAGAGATCTGCACCAAAGGTTTGAATCTCCACAAGAGGTAACGATTCTATCACTGATCATGCTCATTCGTAAGGATCATTAAAGGAGAAATTTTTATATTCCGCTGCGCCTTGGATGGCAATTCTCCTTCAGTGGTATCAGAGCCACTTACGAAACCATGAATCTGATAACTGTTTTTGTTCTGTAATAATATGATTAAAACAGAATGAATCAAAGGTTAAATTGAGATCGATCAAGTTACATATATGTGATATATGTAACCCTGATGCAAAATACATTATATATGATATAGTGTTCTTGTTTCATTCATTCAAAAACCTCGATGATTGTTTTCCTTTGAGCGATCAATGGTCGTTTGCTTCTTGATCCGACATTAGTATGGTGAAGCAATGACGTGTTGATCAATCATACTGAATTAACAATCGAGACGTATTTGACGGTCTGAAATTGGTGCATCAGGGTTAGTGACGACACAAGGGTTGTGTTGTTAGAGAGTTATGCGATTGGGGTTTGATTGCACAAGAGTTGTGCGTCCTAAACACTTTTCCGAACAGTGTTAACCGGTTAACGCGTATGGTTAACCGGTTAACGTAATACGAAATAATTTTTTTAATTTTTGGAACAGTGTTAACCGGTTAACGCATATGGTTAACCGGTTAACGGAATGCGAAATAAAATTTTTGAGATTTTCAAACAGTGTTAACCGGTTAACGCATTTGGTTAACCGGTTAACGCAAGGCAGAAAAGAGTTTTCTAAATGTTTTCAAACAGTGTTAACCGGTTAACGCATATGGTTAACCGGTTAACGCAAGAAAAAATTCACCGGTTCGGCTAGAAAAAGTGCTTTGAAGTATCAAGTGTTGATACGAAAAACGACGTCAATTTTTAAATGAATTGTTCATTAAAATTTTCGAGCGGGGCGCTGCCCCTTGTTCATTACAATTTTTAAATGAATTGTTCATTAAAATTTTCGAGCGGGACCCCCGGCTAACTCTGCGTAGTGTGATCGGTTGTCGAAATTTAATTTGATTAATTAAAGGAATTAATAATAATAATAAATTTTTATTATTGTGGTGATCGGTTATGGCCTTAGTTTTCCTTTGTTTTGTTTTGGATTTTAAAATACGACCTGCGTGTCGTGCCTCTCTCTTAATCTCCCAAATGTAACTTCTTTTCTCATCTCACTCCCTCGTATGTAAAACGAGTTTCTTTCATGTAATGTAATGATATGAAGAAAGCAAAGAAGTCAGTGCCAAAGGAAGACAACCTTGAAGATCTTGCTTGGAGAAGCTTAGATCGTTATAGGTTAGCTTAGGTTCTCTCATTGGCTTGGGAGAACAATTGCGCTAGGGGCCATAACTGTTTCATTCTGTTTATATGTATGTTGATGCATGTGTATGTATGTTGATGCATGTGAGAGACGGTTTATATGATAAACAAGCCGGTGAGATCAGTAAAATTGCAATTCCCTCAAAACTAAATATTAAGTTTTAAGCTTTCCAAGTTTTAACACTCATCAAGACTAGTAATTGAAATTGTAGGTTTCGCCTACGCGAGGTGCATGATCTATATATTAGTAAGGTGCGATGGGATAATTGTAATATCCAACTGTTAAAACAATGGGTCAAACTTAACTAAACAAATTATAATAAGATTATATATGTTTAGAAGCAAGAGTTGGGAATAATCCATATGATGGATTAGAATAAGGAGTTATTCACCCAATTGAAATTTTCGAGAGTTGTATGAGATACAATTGGAAGGAGTTCCTACCTAAATAACCTAGTTTTGTGTAATCCGCCTACGCGGACTTAGAACGAAGTGAAATATGGATCTCGACCCACTAGAAAATCTTCCAACGGGATTTTCCGAATCAGGTGATGAGGGTCATTTGTTTTGAGTAAAATAGTGGGAGCATGTTTAATTAAAGGCCTAATTAAATATGTCAATGATACTTATATTTTCATTA